>NC_135717.1:121120739-121273808 GCF_964656455.1 Halichoerus grypus | reverse complement strand
GTGGGGTAGGAGGAAGCAGGCTGGAGACCACTATGCTTGCAGAGGAATCTGGATCTCTGAATTCCTAGTTATACTTTTGCATCTGCAGGGTCTTAGAAGTCTGAGAAGGCTCTTGTAATTGCAGGGGTGGGAATGAGAGAGATGTCTGAGTTGGGGACAGCAGTTGCAAAGGGAGAAACCCAGATGTGGGACCAGCCCTAGTTTCCAGGTGTGACCCTGGGTACAGCCAGAGGGCAGAGTGGAAGAGTGTTAAAAGGCTCCTGAGGTGCTTGACTTCTGGTTCTGGATTCCTCTTCTCAGTCCTCAGTTTCTCCAGGCTGATTTCTTGAGTCCAAAGCCCTGGAGGTCAATAGACAACCAATAGATTGAAAATGTTTGAGTGGGGTGTGTGTGTGTGTGTGTGTGTGTGCCTGGGTGGCTCAGTCGGTTGGGTGTCTGCCTTTGGCTCCAGTCCTGGGATTGGGTCCATTGGCTCTCTGCTCAGCGGGGAGCCTGCTTCTCCCTCTCCCTGCTGCCCCCCCTGCTTATGCGCGCTCCCTCTGTCAAATAAATAAATAAAATCTTAAAAAAAAGAAAGAAAGAAAATGTTTGAGGGGATCAGGTCTTGCTCTTTTCCTGGTACACACAATGTTTACTGAGTAAAGAGATGAACGTTACTGGGCTTCTCAGGCAGAATAAAGAGACACCAGTTTCATCTCTGGATTACAGCCCAAGAGAATGTCTTAAAATGGCTTTATGGAACACCAGGTATAAGGACAAAGTTGGGCTGGGGAGCTGTGGTGAAATGAGGAAAGAAACTGGAGGTCCAAGTGTGAGGCAGGAAGGTTGGGTAGGGATCAGGAGGACCAGGCTGGGGAGCTTTGAAGAGATGAACATTTCCGTGGAGAACAGACACAAAGACCGCAGCAGAATGCAATACATTTAGACAGCTGGTTCTCTCCCTTGTTTTGGACCAAGACATGGGCATCTCAACATTTCATCAACTTTCTTCATCTATAAAATGAGTATCACACTGTCCCTCAACTAGTTGTGAGGATTACATAGTAATCAATAGTGGCCTTCATGTGCTCTTTCTTCATGATTCTCTTCTTTCCTTTCTGATTTCTTAGACTAGTGATTGCCTTTATCACATATTCTGGCATAGTCTGTTCTCCAAAATATTTCTCTGATGTCATTTCCTCAGTAAAATTGCGAACTCCTTGAGAGCCGAGGTGGTGTCACCTCCTTCTCCTTCCTCAGAGAAGGTGGCCCAGTCTTCACTTTCTCACCAAGCATGTTTCTACTGGTAGGTCTATGAGGGATGCAAAGATAAATTTCCTCCGGAAACATTTAGACTGGACAGGACACTAGATAAACAGTAACGGCCAAAACTCCAAGCCAGATGCCTCCTTGATATTTCCATCTGGATGTCCCAAGGCACCTCAAACATCATGGGTTAAATATGGTAATTAGAGAACTCCTTCTCTCCCCCCAAAATGTGCCCCCATCTTGCTGAGGCACATTTTCATTTTACTGAATGACAAGCATCGAGGCCAGAAACCTGGAGGTAGACTTCACCTTCTTTCTCTTGATCATCTCTGAATCTTTGCATAAGTTGTTTCCTCTTCCTAGAACAACTCCCCTTCCTACCTCCACTGCCCCCACTCCCCAGTCTCTTGGCCAAATTTATTCTTTCTTCAGGTCTCAGTATAACCAGATTTTAGACATGTGTCTTCCAGGAGTTCGTTGCTGACTCCCAAGCCGAGAGTAGATGCTCTTCCTCGCTACATCTGTACCATTCTGTGTGGTATGCAAGTTACTCTCACATAGCTTCTAGACTAGAACTAGGCTGCCTGGGTTCAAGGTCCAGCCCTCCCACCTTTCTGGCAGTGTGAACTTGGCTCTTTATGCCTCAGACTCCTTATCCTTAAGATGGGGATGACAATATTGTAGCTATTTCATAAGGTTATGAGGATTAACTGCCTGACCCACAATTCTTTTTTTTTCTGACACACATTTCTAAATGAGTTATTAGTCATTACTATTACCCCCATTTATCACCCTTACACTGTGAGTGGGACCCAAGAGAGCAGGAAATTTTTCCACCAAAGTGTTCCTTAGCTCCTTTGAATGAAGAATGAATGAATTCTGTTAACTGGATCTGGTCAGAGCCGGGTTGGGGAGAGAAAACTGGGTATTTATGGCCATGAGGAATTATGGGTGTCTGCCAAATGCCAGAAAGCAAGAGTCAGGAGCAACGTGTGAGACAGGAAAGGATTTCCACCTCCTGGCTTCGTCCCCACCAGTTCCAGGACTGGGCTTAATCCAATGAGTGAGCAAGACTGCCATCTGGTGGTAGAATCTGGAATTTTAGTTTATTGGAGGTGGGACTAAAACTGTTTTGTTTTGCATACTTTGCATATTTTCACTTTAGATTTCTAGTCCAAGAAGTTCTATATCATAATGCATTAAGCCTTGTTCTTCTCTCCAGCCCCTCCTACATCTTGCTTCTTTCCTTAGTTCCCTCAGGTTTGGTTACTGTTGGGTTCCCCTGAGTTGCAGGAACTAATCCCTGGGAGGTCTCTTTCGGGAGCTTCAGACTTCCAGCTGCCCTAGACCTAGTTCCCAAGGGGGTGCCCTGCAGGCTTCACGGAAAAGGAGCTGGGAGAGATCTGGACCTTTAGATCTTTACTCATCCCAATACAGGCTAACCAGGGGTTGGGGCCCCGCCCACTGTCCTGGTCTCCCTGGCAACTGTCTTCCTGCCAGGGGTGCCCCTCTCCGGCGTTACCCAGGCAACCTGCAAGGCCCGCCTCCTTCAAGGTCCTGACTGGTTCACAGCAAATGTGGGTCGGGGCCTAAGGGAAGGCCTTAGGGTTGGAAGACAGCGAGTCGTGCCTGGAGAGAAGCAGGAGGTGTCCCAGGGGGAGGGAATGAGGTTTCAGGAGCTACTGCAGGAGAGAGGGGCTTGTGTAGCCTCCGGTAGAGGGTCTGTTCCATCCTACAGGGAACTGTAGCTCTTGGGAGCTGGGCGCCAGGGTTCAAGGCCAGAGACCCTGGGGCCACTCTCAGAGCAGACACCAGAACTGGAGAACCTCTGTAAGGAGGAGGGACTCCTGTTACCCTGCATCCCTAGCCCGCAGACTATCCCGCACACTTAAACTGCGCTGTCCATCAGAGGTGGGTCAGTGGGCAGCAACTCAGGATCCCTAATGCCATCTCTTCTTTTTCCTCCTAAAGCCCCTATTTTTAGGATCAGTGGTTCATTCCCTGGCACCACTGGTCTTTCCAAGGAGAGGAGGGGCTGGGGTCATTGCGAAGCTGCTGAGTGGAAGTTGCTGAGGGGCTTCCCTACCAGGCTTGCTTCCCCCTTCCCCTGCCCTCCCAGCCTGAGCCTCTGGGAATGTGGTATGGGGAGGCTATTCTGGGCTGGGGCTGGAATGTTAGTGGAATGGACCCCTCCCAGGTCTCTGCCCACAAAGCCTGAAGCCCCCAGAGAGGACCTCACTGTGTAATTACCATCCTCTTGCACACCAGGCTTGAAACCCTATAATTATCCTGCTGGATCTCCTAGCAGGCCTGTTAACCTCTTTAACCCCAAGGCCCTCGAAGAGAAGTTGGAGATCAGACAGAGGGCGCCAAAGAGTTTGTATTTGGGGGGAAGCAGGTGGAGGTGGAGTACAACTGGGGAACTCAGAGTCATTTGGAGTCACATCTTCCTTTGCCGCTGGCCTTCCTGAAGACAGCCCTGCCCCACCCCCCTCAGCTTCCCTTATCCTCTTAGGGCAGGCCCAGCCCTCGAACTCCACAGGTGGACCCTTTTTCCCACCTTCCTTTGGTCTCCCCAGGCGTCTCCCCTCTTTCTTTCTTTCTCACCAATTGCTCCCTCTCCAGGCCCAGGACATGGGGTCCTGCTGGAGGCAGTGGTCAAGGCTGCCCCCGTGCCCAGTTTGGCCAACAGGAGGCACCTGCTGGTCAAGGGAAAGGATGGGTCGAAAGGAGGGGTCTGAGCCCAAAGGCTGCTTCTCCTTTTCCAGGGACTTCAAAACGCTGGGAGGCATTTGTCACCGCAGGAGGTGACAAAGTCTGATGTGGGCTGCCAGGTGAGGGGGGCTGGAGTCGGGAATGCTCAGAGGGAAGCTAATGTCCAGGAGAGAGCCCAGGGCAGTGAAGATCAAGGTTGTTGCCAAGAGAGGTGTGTGTGTGTGTGTGTGTGTGTGTGTGTGTGTGTGTGTAGCAATGGTGAGGGTGTGTGGATGGCCAGAAGGTCTGGCTGGGGTCTGGGAATGGGAACCAGAAATTAGAGATGTGAGGGCAGAAGAGACTTCTCTGGGCTCTGCCTGGGGGTGCCAGCGACCCCCAGCCACTCAGACCCTGCCTCATCTCCTCACTTCTGGTTCCCTGAACTGCAAGTCCACATGCAGGGGGAGGAGTCTACTGTGTGGATAGTCTGAGTGAATGCTCCCCAAGGCCTCCTGTGCTCTGCTGCATCCCCCCCACCTATGTCAGGGGGCCCCTCCCATCCAGGGCTTCTCTTTGGCACAGCCCTCCCCACGCTGTACTTTTGTCTGTGCCTACAGGTTGTAATCACCTTGAAGGCAGAACCACGTCTTACTCATCTCCATAGAGTCCCAGTGCCCGGCATGTTTAGGGCTTTCAATGGATGGGTGGATCGAAGGATGCCCCGAGGAACAGATGCCTGAAGTAACCACCCCATCCCATCATTGTCTCTTCTCAATGTTCCCATGTTCCTATCTGCTCCATCCCAGGGGAAAACTTAGTTGTACAGGTCTGTGATTCTCAGGTGGAGACCACCACCTCCTGAGCTGTGGCCCTGGATCAGAACCACACAGCAGCTGACCTCCTGGGCCAGGCTGTGCATGAAGATGCCACGGGAGGGGCTGCCTGCCCTGCTCACTCACCTGCTGGGCACCTAGAGTGACCCCATGGGCAATAGTGAGGAGGCTGGGACAGGAACCAGACAAGGTTGGGGAGAATGAGGGGCCAGAAGTCAGGGGCTGGGGCCCAAGGAGCAGAGAAAGGAATAGGCAGGGACAGAGGAAGGGTGCTGAGGATGGAACCTGGGCAGTGGGGGGTGGGGTGGGGTTGGAACCAGAGCGGGGCCCTGGGGCTTGAAACGGGGCTCTGGGCCAAGGCCAAGGTGGGAAGGAGGGACGGAAGGAGGCTGTTGTCCCTCCCAACCCTTTCTTTGGCCACCTCAAGTGGGGTGGAGTCCAGATATTTATTTATTTATTTGTAAAGAATTTTATTTTATTTTATTTTTTTAAAGATTTTATTTATTTATTTGACAGAGAGAGACACAGCAAGAGAGGGAACACAAGCAGGGGGAGTGGGAGAGGCAGGCTTCCCGCGGAGCAGGGAGCCCAATGCGGGGCTCGATCCCCAGGACCCTGGGATCATGACCTGAGCCGAAGGCAGACGCTTAACGACTGAGCCACCCAGCCGCCCCTAGATATTTCTCAAAGTAAAATCATTTTCGTTCCGATAAGCCTCCACACAGGGTATGCTAAAGCCTTAAGGTAACAAAGGCTCAAAGTACAAAACTGATCCCTTTAATCTCTTTTTCGACCCTTACAACTGTCCTGTGAAGTGTGGCCCTGTGAGGTGGGGAAGGGAGTAGTTTTCCCTCTTGCTTAACTGGGAGGAAACTGAGGCTCAGGAAGGGTGAAAGTTTAGCCAGGGTCGCCCCCTTCTTGCCAAGCGGAGCGCGGGGCACGCCAGAGTCCCTGTGTCACTTCCCTGCAGGCTGCCCCGAGCCTTGCTTTCCTTGCAGAGAGGATGTAAGGTGACTTTGGCAGTGATGGTGTTCTGCTGGGTACTAGGGGCGCTGTGACCTCGTCTTGCCCAGACAGCTGGGGGGGAGGGCGGTCAGAGAGGGCTGCCACAGTGACTCCACCAATCAGGGCAGCTCTGACCTTGCCCTTGTTTTGACCTAACCCTGTAATCTGGGAGCTGCCATCAAGGACCCAGGCCTCCCTTATAACTAAAGCTGGGGTCTTCGGATTTAAATTTCAGTTCCCTAATTCATTTTTTAAATATTTTATTTATTTATTTGAGAGACAGAGAGGGAATGAGAGGTGAGGAGGGGCAGAGAGAGAGAGAGAGAGAGAGAGAGAGAGAGAGAGAGAAGCAGACTCCCTGCTGAGCAGGAAGCCGGGTGCAATGCAGGGCTCCATCCCAGGATGGAGAGATCCTGACCTGAGCCGAAGGCAGGCGCTTAACTGACTGAGCCACCCAGGCACCCCAAGATTTTTCTTATATTTAAGTAATCTCTACATCCAACTTGGGGCTCGAATTACAACCCTGAGATCAAGAGTCGCGTGCTCTACCGACTGAGCCAGCCAGGCGCTCCTAAGTCTCCGTTCCCTGATTCAGACCCAAGCTCCTGACCTTCAGTTGCAGCCATCACGCTTCCTACCCCCCATAGTAGAGATGGCCTTGGTGCTGATGCGCCCCTTGGTTCCTCTATCTCCTGTCCCCCCCCTTCCTCTTCCCCACCCTTTCCCTGGCATCTGTTTTCCCCTATCTCCTCCATGCCTCCCCCTCCCCTATCCTCCCCTGTACCTCCCAGCTGTCCTCAGCTCTTTCCTTCCCTTCTCTCTCCTCCTGTCCTTCCCAGTCTCCTCACTCCTTTCCCATGCCCCCCACCCCTGCTGGCTTCTGCAGGTGGCAGCTCCTAGGTCATGGGGCTTCTCCTACTAGGGTACCCACGGCTTATCCTTGAGCCGGCCCCTCCTAGTGGGATGCAGGCAGGCACAAGGGGCCTACTGGGTGGAGGGAGAAGGTATGCGTGCAGCGGGTGCTGGGCTCCCTGTGTGGATCTGGGCTTCAGAAGGCCTTGGGTGCTGGGGAGGGGCAAGGGTGCTCACCCCAGCTCACCTACCAGCAACCAGTGCCAGGCGCCCAAGGGACAGTGGCATGAGCTAATGAGGGCAGATGCATAGCTGGATGGCATACCTGGATGCCAGGCGCTTGGAGCAGGTGCTGGGGCCTCTGAAGGACATGGTGTGAGGGGCCGGGTCCCAGTCAGCTGACTCCCTGCTCAGAGGGACACAGGGCTGTATGCTGATTTTCCAGACTAGGGGAGTGGGCCACTTTTGCGTGTGTGTTAAAATACATTTGACATAAAATCTACCAATTGAACCATTTTAAGAGTACAGTTCAGCGGCACTAAGTACATCTGCAGTGGCGTGCAACCATCCCTACCAGCCATCTCCAGAACTTCTTCATCTTCCCAAACTGAACCCTACTGATCACTAATCCACCCAGCCCCCGTCAACCACCTTTCTACTCTCTGTCTCTATGAATTTGACCAGGCATGGGCTTTCCTTGCCCTCCCGCTTCCGGCTCCACACTGGCTGCGCTCCAGGGGTGTCCCCGGCCCTACCCTCTCCCATGTTCCCTGCACCATTCTTTCTCTCCCCTTGCTTGACCGAGCTGCTACCACCACTCTGCGCTCGCCACCGTTTGCTCCCAGCTTCTTCCCCTGGTGCTCCTCTCCCAGGCCCTCGTGCTCCTGACATTCCCCTCAGCTCTGCCCTTGCCCACCTGGATGTATCCACCTCCCTCTCCTTCCTTCTTGGGCCAGCAGGTGCTCCGGATCCTGCCCTGACACCGCTCTGGAGAAGGCCATCCTATCCAATGGCCTTCTCTCGTTTCTCACTCAAGTTGACCTTTCTATACTGTTTGATGCTCCTGGCCACTGTCCCCTCCTCCTGTCCTGACGTTCTCTTTCCTCTTGCCCCCAGGAGAGAGTGGAAGAACACAGGCTTTGGAAGCCTCAGAGATCTGGGTTCCAATTCGAACATAGCCCTTTACTGGCTTGGACTCTGGGCATGTCATTCCCTGTCATGGAGTCTCAGCTTCCTTATCCCTAAAACAGGACAAGGCATACAGATCTTGAAGGGTTGTGTGAGGGTCAAATGAGCTAATGTGTATAATGCCAGTCCCGAGCCCGGCAGCGTGTGGGGGTCCAGCTTGGCAGCTTCCTTCCACCTGTTCCTGAGATGTAAGCTCTGTCTTTGTTTTCTTCTCTTGCTCTGGCCCTCACCCATCTAAGAATTTATTTTTTAAAGATTTTATTTATTTGACAGAGAGAGCACAAGCAGAGGGAGAGGGAGAAGCAGGCTCCCTGCTGAGCAAGGAGCCCGATGTGGGGCTCGATCCTAGGACCCTGGGATCATGACCTGAGCCGAAGGCAGACGCGTAACCGACTGAGCCACCCAGGCGTCCCACCCATCTAAGCGTTTAGATAGCACTTTTTCTCTCTAGTCTGACTACCTCTCTCCTGAGTTTCACATCCGCAATTCCTGGTGGACGTCTCCACCTGGGTGCTCCTTGCGTGCCTCCTGCCTCGGGTGACCACCACCTTCTCCCCTGGGTGCCCAGGTTCGGAAGCTCTGAGTCATCTTGGACTTTTCTTACTTCCTCTCCCCTTCCACAGGTAAGCAGTCATCCCGTCCTTTATTTGCCCTCTGAAATGCCACTCAGACTTCCTTCTCGTCCATGGTTCCAGCCTTCATCACCTCTCCCTTGGATGGTAGCTGTGATGTCTCAACTATCTTCTGGGCCACCTATTCATTCCCCTTTCTTTTTATTTTTTTAAAGATTTTATTTATTTATTTGTCAGAGAGAGAGAGAGAGAGAGAGAGAGCGCACAAGCATGGGGAGCAGCAGGCAGAGGGAGAAGCAGGCTTCCCGCTGAGCAAGGAGCCTGATGCGACTTGATCCCAGGATCCTAGGATCATGACCTGAGCCAAAGGCAGAAGCTTAATCAACTGAGCCACCCAGGTGTCCTTCATTCCCCTTCCTTCCTTCCTTTTTCTTCTTTCCTTCTTTCAAGTTTTTTTTTTTTTTTTAAATAATCCCTACACCCAACATGGGGGTTGAACTCACAACCCTGAGATCGAGTTACATGCTCGGGGCGCCTGGGTGGCTCAGTCACTTAAGCATCCGATTCGATTTCAGCTCAGGTCATGATCTCAGGGTCTTGACATTGAGCTCCGCATTGGGCTCCATGCTCAGTGTGGAGTCTGCTTGAGATTCTCTCTCTTCCTCTGCCCCTCCCACTCATGCTCTCGCTCTTTCTCTAAAATAAATAAATCTAAAAAAAAAAAAAAAAAAAAAGAGTCACATGCTCTTCCAGCTGAGCCAGCCAGGCACACCCCCTCCTTATTTCAAGGTAGGCCCTACCCCAAGATCGCTCACCCTTTCCAAAACTCCCCACCACACCCCACTGCCTTTAGGACAGTCCCAACCTTGGGGTACCTGGCTGGCTCAGTTGGTAGAGCATGGGACTCTTGATCTTGGGGTCATGTTTTTTTTTTTTTTTAATTAATTAATTAATTAATTAATTTGACAGAGACACAGCAAGAGAGGGAACACAAGCAGGGGGAGTGGGAGAGGGAGAAGCAGGCTTCCCGCTGAGTAGGAAGCCCAATGCGGGGCTCCATCCCAGGACCCTGGGATCAGGACCCTGAGCCGAAGGTAGACGCTTAACGACTGAGCCACCCAGGCGCCCCGGGGTCATGGGTTTGAGCCCCACGTTGGGCATAGGGTTTGCTTGAAAACAAAACAAAACAAAACAACATAGCCTTCTAGGTCCTCAATAGTCCTATCACTTAGACTCTCTGCTTTTTAATTTAAATTTTTCTTTTTTTTTAATTTTAGGGAGAGGGAGCTCACACACACACTAGCAGCTGGGGAGCGACAAAAGGAGAGGGAGAGAGAGAATCTTAAGCAGGCCCTGAGTCCAGCAGCCTGATACAAGATGCAGGGCTCATTCTAATGACTCAGATCATGACCTGAACCAAAATCAAGAGGTGCTTAACCGACTGAGCCACCCAGACGCCCTAAGACTCTCTGCTTTTTGCTTCATCTATTGTTTTGTGAAATATTCCAAAGCAAATACAGATATGACATTTCACTCTTAAATATTTTAGTATGCATCTTTTTTTTAGTATTCATCTTTAAAAGATAGAGTAGGGGTGCCTGGGTGGCTCAGTTGGTTAAGCGTCTGCCTTCGGCTCAGGTCATGATCCCAGGGTCCTGGGATTGAGTCCTGCATTGGGCTCCCTGCTCAGCGGGGAGTCTGCTTCTCCCTCTGCCTGCCACTCCCCCTGCTTGTGCTCTCTCTCTGACAAATAAATAACTAAAATCTTAAAAACAAATAAAAAATAGAGTAATTTTCTTATATAATCATACTATCATCATAGCTAACAAAATTATATTTTCTCATGTCTAATTCTCAGTCCATATTCAAATTTTCTCAGTTGTTCTCAAAATGTCTTTCACAGTTCATTTGTTCCGACAAAGATTTAATCAAAGACCAAGCATTATACTTGGTTGTTATGTGTCTAAAGTTTCTCAGCCTTGACTTCAAACCACTTTCCCGTCCATTTTTTGCCACATCCTTCCGGAACACTTTGAGCTAGCAAACCCCAGGCTGCCATCGACTTTGAAAACTACTTTTTTTATACTTGGCTCTTTCCTTGTCTCTGGAACTGAGAGCTTGTTTCTTTATTCTCTGGAGTCACCTCAGAAAGTACCAGCCACCTTTGTGATACGAAATCTGTTCTTTTTCCTCTGGGGCAGAGGCAGCACCTGTCCCTCCGAGATTGTCTACTTTCCACCAGGGGATTGCGTGTCTGTTCACAATGTGGGCTTGGCTCTGTCTGCTGGCGAACGGCAGGGCCACTGTCTCCTTGCCTTGCTGTCCCCCCCCCCCCCGGCGCCCCCCTGTGCGAAGCACATGCCTGGCATCTAGCAGCAGCACACTAAAGAAACTGATGAATACCCTTCTCGTAGCATCTCCGCTCCTCTTCCGCTGCCTGCCTACTGTGATATCCGCAGGAGCAAGGTCCAGAATGGGCTTGGTGTGCCTTGCTGGAAGGTTGTGATGCTGGAAACTGGTTCTTAGCCCAGCCCAGAGCTCTTTCCTTTTGCTCTTACAGTTTCTTTCCTTCTTTGTGTACACATACAAAGACTCAGGAAGTGGTTCTTAAGTCAGGACCATAAGAACCTAAGGGGTGGGGCCCAGGCTGGGGTAGCCCGGAGTAACGGCTGCTGCTGTCCTTGGCCTGTTCACACAACTCCTTCTGGGAACCACCATGGCACACAACGGAGGGAGGCAGCTTGAGGCCGCCCCCTCCCCTTCCAGCCTTCACCTGGCTTTGCCCCCTGGGATTTGAAGTGCTGCCTGCTAGGATGGGATGGGGAAATCCAGAAGATACACCCATGCCTGCTTCAGTGTCCTCCCCCACCTGGTAAGAGGCTGATCCAGGAGTGGTGGGAGCATAGACCTTGTCCACACTCCCCCAGAGGGAGGGACCGCACCCTGACTGGCTTCCTCCAGGTCTCAGCCCACTACTCCGGAGCCCCAGAAAATGGAGAAGGACTAACAGAGAGGGGAACAGGAACACCCACTCTAGAATGTTGGGGGACTCCCAGGACGTGAGGCCAGGGACTTTCTGGAAGTGTTTATTCTGAACCCTCCCGATCCCAGGGAGCTCACAGCGCCCTCTGCCGACTGGGGGATAGGGGTGGGGGCTCCAACAGAGACGGGAGCCAGAGGAAAGGAGTGGGCCCCGGGGGGAGGATGAGGCGGCCTCTCGAAGACCACCTCGTCACCTTGCCTCAGCCCAGCCGCCCGGCGCGGGCGCTCAGAGTGTAGCCCCGGGCCGCTTTCCCCACCTTGGCTCGCACACGCTTCCTCCGCTTGCTCGAACCGGGCGGAATCAGGCGCCGCTGGGTCGCGCCCTCCCAGCCCGAGGTGGCCCGGGGGCCGGGGGCACCAGGAGGACCCCAGGCACCCTGAGGTCCGGCCCTCGGCGCCTTCCCTTCGCGGGGGTGGGCGCTGCCTTCGCGGTAGGGGCCACGTGGCCCTGGCCGGGCGGGGGGCTCGGCCCTCCCCTCGCCGGCCGGGTGACTCAGGCCGCAGCTGCTCCCGCGTCACATGAGGGAGGCAGGCGGCCACTGGGCGGAGGAGGCGGCGGGGGAGGGGGCTGCGGCTGGAGGCCGGGGCGGGGCCGCGCGGCGGGCGGGGCCGCAGCCGGGGGGGCGCTGCTAGAGAGCCCCTGAGCCGCGGCTGGAGAGGAGCGCACAGCCTCGGGGAGCCCAGGTGAGGCCGCGGGGCCCACGGGCGGCCTCGGTCTGGGTGGGAGGTCGCGGGCAGCGTCCTCCGCTGGGGCCCGCCCCGGGTCCCCGAAGATCCGCCGCGCTCCCGAGGCCCTCGCAACTTTGCAACTTTGCGAAGTTCCGGAGGCCCGGGCGGGGTGCGGTGGGGGGCCGGCTGCGCTTGTGTTTTGGGGGAGGTCAGAGCTCCGGGGAAGGCGGCTGGGGCGGGGGTGGTTCGCGCTTGGGCCGAGGACCGTTTGTAGCGGCTGGCTGGGTGGGGAGGGGGTGTTGGACGCTGGGGGGCTGGCGGGCCGAGGGTGGGCGTCGGGCTCCGGCTTCGGTCGGCGCCCTGGGATCGGGCCCGGGAGGCGGCGGGGCGGGTCCGGGCTTCGCGGCGGTCGCCCCCACCCCTCTCCAGCCCCGGAGAAGAGGGGGCTGGGAGACGTGGATCTGACCGCGGGTTTCCGGGTGGGAGGGGCCGGGAATGGGGGCAGCGCAGGGAAGGCCTCGAGGGCCGGCAGGGAGCACGGAAACCGAGGTCCTCCCTCGGCCGGTTCTTATCCCCCTGCGCTCCCCTCTGCCCCAGGCCCGGCAGCCATGGCGGTGGAAGGAGGAATGAAATGTGTCAAGTTCTTGCTCTACGTTCTTCTGCTGGCCTTCTGCGTGAGTGGGAAGGGAGACGATGGGGACGCGCTGGCAGGGTGCGGGGAGACCTGGATCCGGAGTGGTGAGGGCTTGAGCGGCCGAGAATGAAGGCAGCTGGAGACCAGATGCGGGAGGAGAGCCCGGGGAACAGGCCGAAGACAGCATGGCCACCCCACCCCCTCCAGCTTTCGGGGTCCTCTGAGGCTTGTTTGGACCAAGAACGGACAGCGTGGGTGCGCAGCACCCTCCCCCTCGCCCCTTCTGGCCCTTCCTGTCTGGTGACCCAACCACTTGTGATACCGGGCAATGGGGCAACCAGCCAACGGCCGGCCTGATGGCTATCGCCGTGGGGCTTCCCTCTCGTCCCCACCCTCCCCTCCCCTCTCCCTTACCCCTCATTCCTTTCCAGTCCCTCATCCCTCATCACTCCTCTCAGCTGCTTGGGGGTGGGGAAGGGCTCTGCCCACCTCAGTTTGCTCCTGTCCTGGGCTCCTGGCTTCAGAGGCTGCTCTTTGTCCAGGGAGGGGCACACCACTCCTGCCTCTTTTTCTTCTCCCTTCTCCCTGGCCTAGTGGGCCTGAGGAAGCCTAGTCACAGCTGATGAGGATGGGGCGGGCTCTGGAAGACAGTGAGAGGGCAGTTCTGGGAGCCCTTGAGGCCCATAGGAAGCACCACTCTAGGTGAGGAGTATGCGCCCTGGGGTCAGGGCTTTCTGGGAACTTCTCTTTTCATACAAGCTGTGGGGCCAGTATGGGTCATCCTCTTCCCCTGCAGTCAAGTTTCCTGGAGGTGTGAGAATCTGCCTCTCTGGGATGGGGCTCCGGCTGTGTCCTGGGTGTATGTGCTGCCCTCCACCACGGAGGGCTGACGGGTTGTGGGTCTGGCCTCACCCCGACCTGCCCTCCTCACAGGCCTGTGCAGTGGGGCTGATCGCTGTGGGTGTAGGGGCCCAGCTGGTCCTGAGTCAGACCATCACCCAGGGGGCCACGCCCGGCTCCCTGTTGCCCGTGGTCATCATCGCAGTCGGTGCCTTCCTTTTCCTGGTGGCCTTTGTGGGCTGCTGTGGGGCCTGCAAGGAGAACTACTGTCTTATGATCACGGTGAGCTGGGTGTGGGGCCAGCATGGGGGTCTGGGGCTGCGGGGAGGGCGTCCATGGAGGGGGCTCACGGGGTGAAGTGAGGAAAACCTTTATGAGTGAGCTAGAGGCTGGCTGGGCCACGGCAGGCCACTCTCACCAAGACTCCAAACTTGACCCCTGTCCACCGTGCCCGCAGTTTGCCATCTTCCTGTCACTCATCATGCTGGTGGAGGTGGCCGCAGCCATTGCTGGCTATGTGTTTAGAGACAAGGTAAGCCGGGGAAAAGGGGAGGGCCCTACCTCAGAGGTCTGGCTGCTCTGGGATGTGTGTGCCCTGAAGTTTGACCTCAACAATGCTCCTTCCTCTTCCCAGGTGATGTTAGAATTTAATAAGGACTTCCGGCAGCAGATGCAGAATTATCGGAAAGACAACCGCACGACTTTGGCCCTGGACAAGATGCAGGAAGATGTGAGTGAGGTTGCTGGGAGCAGGGATAGTGGGGGAAGAAGATTCTTACCTTCACATTGAAGGTGGAGGTTCACGTAAAAACCTTCTACTCGGTATTTCTCTTCTTCCGCAGTTTAAATGCTGCGGGGCAGCTAACTACACGGACTGGGAGAGCGTCCCTAGCATGCCCAAGGGCCAAGTCCCTGACTCCTGTTGCATCAATGTCACAAAGGACTGTGGGGTTTCTTTCCAAGTGAAGAACATCTACCCTGAGGTAGGGAAGAAGCTGAGATAGCAGGGGACTTGGGAAACCTGGGAAAGATTTCAAGGGTTGAGAGAGGGACCAGGGATGGATGTGGAGAGGGTTGGGGCCCTGGGATGGGGAGGGGATCTGGGAGTGCTAGGGATGGGGTGAAAGGTACAGAGAGTAGGGGAGAGCCAGAGGGACCAGGGAAGGTGGGTGGGAAGTTTCTGATTATGTTCTTGCCTTGTGTGCGTGCTACCCTTCAGGGCTGTGTGGAGAAGATTGGGGGCTGGCTGAGGAGAAATGTGCTGGTGGTGGCCGCAGCAGCCCTGGGCATTGCCTTTGTGGAGGTGAGCGGCACCCTTGGGACTCATTCTGGGGCATCTGGGCAATAGGGACAGTGGGAGGAGGGTGCTGGGGAAGTCCTGGCCTGGGGACGGGGGCCCTGGTTGTGTTTGGGGTCTTTTGGGTGGGCCTGGGATACTTTTTTGCCTTTCTGACTCCTCTCCACCGCTCTATCTTTACTTTTAGGTACTGGGAATTGTCTTTGCCTGCTGCCTCGTGAAGAGTATCCGAAGTGGCTATGAAGTGATGTAGAGGGTCTGGTCTCTTCAGCCCCCTCATCTAAGGGAGTGGGGTAGTACACTCCAGGTTTTTCAATTAAACGGATTATTTTTTCAGACTGAAAAAAATAGTCTGTTTGTCTTGAAGAGTGATAACTTTAGCCTTTCCTTCTCCTCACCCGTGTTCCTGTCCTCTGGGATCTTGTTCTGTGTGCACCTTGGGAAGGAAGGCGTATTTTGGGGGGATGTTTGGGAAAGGCGGGTTTTGCTGAAGGCGCTGGTGGGGCTGGCAGTGGAAGTGGGGATCTGGAGGAGGCTGGGGCCCACTGCGCTCCCTGTCTCCTATTCCTGTACTGCCAGGTACAGTGCTGCAATGTTCATGAAGCCATGTCCTGCAAAAGTCCAAGGGATTCCCCACAAAGGCCCTACCTGGGAGAGGCCAGCCCACATCTACCATGGACATCTTTTCCTTGGTGTTCTGCCCGCCTCTGAGGGCCTAGCAACTCCCTCCCAACAAAGGGGACCTGGCTCCTTTTAGGGTGGTGGTAAGTTGCTATGACACCTTTGTGGCCAATACCATCCTTCTTGACTTAGATAAGAGGACAATTTAGGGGTTCCTGGGTGGCTCGATCAGTTGAGTGTCCGACTCTTGGCTGACTCAGGTCATGATCACAGGGTCATGAGATCAAGCCCCATGTCGGGCTCCCCGCTCAGTGGGGAGTGAGATTCTCTCCCTCTGCCCCTCCCCTCGCTCGCATGGTCTCTCTCAAATAAATAAATCTGTAAAAAAGAGGGGGCGCCTGGGTGGCTCAGTCAGTTAAACGTCCTGCCTTTGGCTCAGGTCATCATCTCAGGGTCCTGGGATTGAGCCACACATCAGGCTCCCTGCTCTGTGGGGAACCTGCTTCTCCCTCTTCCTCTGCCTCCTCCCCCAACTCGTGCTCTATCTCAAATAAACAAACTCTTGAAAAAAAAAATAAAAATAAAGAGAGGGGACAATTTAAGTGGGTATTACCTTTTTTCCCCATGGAAACCACCCAGCCTGGTCCTGACCCCTCTTCACTACCTCCCCTCCCTCCCAAGAAAAATAGGTTATGGCCATTTGTACTCTGAACACCGAACTGCAACTTTACTCTTCGTAGAAAGAAAGGAAACGTCCAACAGTGCCTTCTGGTGGCCATTCCAGGTACAGCTTCAAAGAGCACCTATGCGCCCAGTGGTTGCTAGTGGTTTTGCAAGTACTAAACAGGCCAGGTACCCTGGGCATTAAGTCAGCCTAGGGGGTAGCACTTAAATGGGGTCAGTCTCCCACTGGACAACTTCATTTCTGCCCACCTACAGTGTTTTGCTGTTTAACAAGACACATTTATTGAGTGCTTATTTTGTGCCAGGCATCAGGCAGTACCAGGGTGGGGGCAGAAACAATGTCTTGCCAGAAGGCTGGATTCAGCAGACTGCCTGGGCGGGCTTGGGAAGGACCCAGGTGAGCACAGCATCCACCAGGCTGGCTGGCAGGTAGGAGGCTGGCAGCCAGAGCAGCTTGGCGTCCCAGCCTGGGCTGTAACGGGTTCTGGGGTAACGAGCAGTCAGGGCATGCTCCAGGCACCTGCTCACCTTGGTCAGGTCCGCGTCACAGATCAGGTTCATGATGCGCTGCTGCACTTCCAAGTCTGCATCCCAGGAGGTGGTTGTAATCAGTGTCCCTTCCCACTCCAGCCCATGCCAGGCCCTGTCTTCTGGGTTCTGGAGCTGGTCCCCAGCAGAGGTCAGAGGGACCCTTAGTCCCTCCCCAGTTTGGCAAGTGGGCAGGTTCCATGTGGCCTGGGTATTCTTCTGTGGCACCCCATTCACCCTCATGTCCTCCCAGCAGGCTGGTGTAGGACAGGCCTTTCTGGCACTCTCCTTTCCCCTCGGATGCCTGTGTGGGCCCAGATACTCACATTTGGTGAGGAAGGCCTCCCCATAGCGGGCCTGTGTGGTGGGAGGTAGCCGTGCCCAGCACTCCTGCAGGGTCTCCTCCAAACACCTGAGATTTGTCACAGAGGTTCGGAAGAAGCCAGGCTCCACGATGGAGACTCGGACCCCAAAATGAGCCACGTCCCGCCTGGATGGGGATAGAGGGAGGTTTCTGGCTTCTTGCCTTTATAGGAAAGGGATCCTCAGGGACTTGGGTGTGGGGGCTAAAATGGGAAAGTCATCAGAGGCCGGGAACCGGGGTATTGAAGGTAAAGGGGATCCCTGCTGTCCTGAGATGGGGGTAAGTGGGCCGTGTATTTTTGAGGTTTGTTTTCCTTTGTAGTCTAAGATCTAGAACAGGGGTGAGTAAACTTCTTAAAGGGCCAGACAGTAAATATTTTTGGCAATACAGGCCTAAAAATAAATGGTATCAGTCAGGTAGGTACTTACATAACCATTTATAATGTAACCATTTAAAATGTAAACACCAGGGGCGACTGGGTGGCTCAGTCGGCTGGGCATCCGACTCGATTTTTGGCTTGGGTGGTGATCTTGGGGTCATGGGATTGAGCCTTGCGGCAGTGGGGAGTCTGCTTGAGATTCTCTCTCCTCCCTCTGCCCCTCCCCCCATGCACGTGCACACGCTGTCTCTCAAATAAATACTCTTTTAAAAAAATAATAAAATGTAAACACACCATCATTAGCTGGTAGGCAATTGGCCAGATTTGGCCTAAGAACCAGTTTGCCAACTCCTGACCTAGAACTACCCCATTCCCTAGGTCCCAGAGCATAGGGTTTAGTCCTGGGTGCTGGACATGAGGGGTGTAGACTGGTATTTGCTGGGCAGACTGCAGACACACATCTAACCTCCTTGACACAGATGCAGAAATCCAAGTATAAAGTATGTGTTCCATGATGCTGATGATTGGAAAATTAAAGGACCAAGGGATAGGGACAAAAGTATATGAAATTCTTTGCTGAGTGATGGTGAAGAAGGCAGGCTTCCTATAGAAGGTGGGCTGGCTGGGGGCACGTGTACTGCTCAAAATTCAGGCCCTGATCCCCTGTGGTACTTGGTGAGTGTCCTTTGTGCTCTCATGGGACTTTGAACATTATTAATTAAAAAAAAATTTTTTTTTTTAAAGATTTTATTTATTTATTTGACAGAGAGAGAGGGAACACAAGCAGGGCGAGTGGGAGAGGGAGAAGCAGACTCCCCGCTGAGCAGGGAGCCCGATGCGTGGCTCGATCCCAGGACCCTGGGATCATGACCTGAGCTGAAGGCAGACAGGCGCCCCCAATTTTTTTTTTTTTTTTAAAGATTTTATTTGAGAGAGAGAGTGAGCACTAGAGAGAGCAAGCATGAGTGGGAAGCAGAGGAAGAGGGAGAAACAGACTGCCTGCTGAGCAGGGAGCCCGACATGGGGCTCGATCCCAGGACCCTGAGCCGAAGGCAGATGCTTAACCTACTGAACCACCCAGGTGCCCCTGAACATTACTGTTTAAATATGAAGGGCAGGAGAACATAAAGATGAGGGGCAAGCAGACCTGGGGGTAAGTCCCACTGCTTCCACTAACTAGTTGTGTGGTCTTGGGTAAGTTATGTTACCCTGTGGATATTAATGCCTATCCCTTAGAGGGCTGCTGGGAGAAACAGAGGAGAAAATGTTCTGTCAAGGTACTAGCTCATCACCAGTAGCAGTTACTAATAATACTACTAGGGGCAACAGTTTAGTTGAGCCCTAAACTGTCTCCTCTTCAGGATCCCCCCATGCTGGGTTTTAGTCATCTCTGCAGGGCAGCCCAGGGCTCTGCACCCCTCACCTCAGGCTGTCAGAGAAGGCCTCCAGGCCAAACTTGGAGACACAGTAGCCCCCACCATTGGCCGCCAGGCGACCCAGGACACTGGTGATGTTGACCACCCGGCCCCGGGCCTGCTGCAGCAGGGGCAGCAGGGCAAGGGTGATGCCGATGGGACCGAGTGTATTCACATTCAGCACCCGCTGGAAATCATTCTGTGTGAGCCACGGTGTGGGCCCAATGATCCCGGCCACACCAGCGTTATTCACCAGACCGAAAAGCCCTGTGGAGAGATGAGACAGATACCACAGGGCAGGTAAGGCATTCCAACGCGCTCTCTCCCGATCATTGCTCCTTCCCCATGCAGTCCCTCCCGCTTCCCGCTGCCCCTGTGAGTGAGCACCCTGCACCATGGTCCCAGTGGCCCCGGCACTACTCACCTGCTTCCCCAACATGTGTTTCCACCCACTTGGCTGCCCGCTGGACACTCTGGGGATCCGTGACATCCAGCAGGGTGGTGTGGAGGCAGGAGGAGGCCACCCGCTGTAGGTCCTCTGCCCCTGAGGGGGTCAGGCAGCCGGCCAGGACTCGGAAGCCTCTCTGGTCCAGTCTCAGGGCCAGAAGCCGCCCGAAGCCTGAGTCACAGCCGGTGATGAAGACGAAAGCATCGCTGGTGGGCAGGCTCTGCCGGTCCCTGAGTGACCACAGCGCTGCCCAGAGCAAGACTCCCAGCAGCAGAGGCAGCCACATGGCCAGAGACCAAGGGACCGGCAGGTGGCAGCCGAGGCTGGGCAAGAAAACTTGTCTAGTTTACTCTGGCTCTTAAACCCTTGCCCCTAACCTCCTCCCTAGCTGGAAGTCTGGTCTGAGCAGATTGAGAAATTATCTGCTTGGCAGGGAACTGGCAAACGCTGGCTCACCTAAGCAAAGCAAAGATCCAGGCAGACCCTGTATGTGGCGTGGCCACCTCACCTAAAGCCGGATGAGTCGGGGCCGGGGCACGGGAGCAGAGGAATCTGCTTGGCTTTCACCTCTCCTGCTAGGCCAGCGGCATCTGAATTCCCTACATGTAAACTGGGCCTTATTTTTGGAAACATGTACAGGGCAAAGAGCACTTCAGTCCTGTTGGCCCCAAACTTCTCACCGCATCTCTGAACCTGTTTTCTATTCTACCAGTGGGGCCAGCACCCGCCATGGCCCAGCTGGGAGCTGTGGAGGGTCAAGGGCGATCATGTGCGAGGAAGCACATGAAAAGCTTCTGGCTTTGACTCATCAACACGCGCGAGCCTAGGAGAGCCCCCTCAGAGCACCCAGCTCCCGGGCCCCCGCTTACCTCCTCTGGGGAAAGCTAGCAGGTAGCACAGTGCCTGAAGCTCCTTCTTTTGCTCCGTTTGGGAGACTTTGCTCCCAGTCTTTCCAGGCTCCCACACTAGCTACAGCTAATGCCAAAGTCTGCAGCGGGTGGCCTGGGTCCCGGAAGTATTAAGTGTGTGTATGTGTGGGGGGGGAGGGGCTGGGAGGAGGAGCCAGGGAAGCTGGAGGCCCCCAGCCAAAGCTTGGCACAGGCCAGGCGTGCCCAGGCCCCCTTCTCGGCTGTCTTTTCCAGCCAGGGTGCCTGATCACCTCTGTCCTGGACTACCAGGAGGAGGGATATGTCAAGGATGGGCAGCTGCCCCTCTCTGTTGGTGATCTTGGACCTGCCACTCCCCCTCCTTCCAAGTCCCGAAGCGCCCCCATGCCCAAGAATTAATCTCCAACCTGGTCCGGACTCATGACACTGCTTAGCACCAGGCTGGGAGAGGCCACGAGCACGTGGAGAGGCAGAGAGCCAAAGCCGGGACCAAGCCTGCTCTGTGTCATATTTCTCCTCTGCAGGAAACTGAAGTCCTGAGTTAGGAAGCTTGGGGCAGGCGCAACTAACCTTCTCTGGGGAGGTGTGGGAAACTTCCACCCTCTGCTTACGCAACATGCACCGGCACCAGGCCCAAAGAGGAAAAGGGGGGTGGGACAGTAAGAGGACGCTGGTTCCACCCTTTACCCAAAAGGTAACTGTCACTTAGGGAAACAGTCTTTGAATCTTCCACTCCTACCCACCACGCTGGGCTAGTAGCTCTTTGAAACATACCACAGAGAAATGGAGGCTTGTGTTTTATTCTTGGCCTGTCAGCTTCCCCCATGGGGGAGGTAGGAGGGGTGGCGTAGAGGGAAGGGAAGAGGGGCTAGGAGGGGGCAGACTGCAGCTGCCCTTTGTACACATATTCCAGTGCGGTGGCAATGGTGCGCATGTCCAGCTCGATGCTCCGAGCCCAGTTCTCCACATCCCCGATTTCCTGGGAAGGGGAAGAGGTGGGAGGCTGGGAATCAGGGTGCGTAGAGTGTGGCAGACAGGGACACCTCCATCCATCCCCTAGAAAGGGCTTTGCTTGAACCCACCAACTACTTTTATCTCTCTAGCTTCTCTGACACTGGGGCCATAGATACCATCTCTGGGACCATCCCCATTTCCTTTTTAACCTGAGGCCTGAGCTGACCTGACTGGAGGCAGTCAATAGGGTCCCAGTGATGCAGGGAGTGTGGCCCACCTTGAGTGCCTGATTGAAGTTCTCCACCATCCCGATCCACTGGCCTGTTTGCTTGGCAAACTGGGCAGCCTGGACCTGTAGGGTCTTCACCTCATGGTCCAGCTTTCTCTGGTTCATGTAGGCCTGGGCCACACTAGAGGTTGGAAGAGGGATGAGATCAACTCACCCAGCTGGTGGGGACTGGTCTCCAGGACTAATATTCCACTGCAAGGGTGGGAGGGCAGCCAGCAGCCAGACTGGGGAAAACCTCATGATTTTGGCCATTCTTGGAGGTGATGCAAATGACTACCATTCATGCAAATGAACCAGCTTCTTCCTCCCACTCCCAGCATTCCCAGGAGAGCCTAGCTGGGAGCTGACTGAAAACTTACCATCTCCTACCCCGCAAAGGAATTCCTAAAGCTGGGTGAGAGAAGGGAGGATTAACCTGGAGGGAATATCCCTGGGAAAGAAGCTGGGAGGGTAGCGGGGGCTCAGAGAAGCTGGGAAAATCCAGCAGCAGGGACACATCTGGCCGTGCTTGGAAGCCCAGGGATCTGTGCAAGAAGTTGGGAAGGGAAATTGAGCCCCTCCCTGAATCTGGGGTGGGATGGGAGAGCAGCCCCCCTCCCCAGGAACTCAGGGTCAAGAGAAGATATCCCAAGGGCTTCTTCTTGGCTCTCAGTCTTTCTCCCAACCCTCTCCTTTCGCCCACACAGATGGAGGAACACACACACACACACACACACACACACACACACACACACACACAATCTCTCTCTCTCTCTCTCACCCTTTCTTCCTTCTGCTCTGGGCAGTTTTTCTTTTCTCCTCAATCAAGATTGGCTGCAGTTACCGTTAATGCCAAGAAGTTGCTATCCCCAAACCCCTGCTCTGCCCCCCTTCCCCCAATCTCCCCATCCCACAACAACTGTTCTCTCATTGGCTGGTGAGTCTTTCACTCCCCATCCTAAAGCTCTAGGTCATCTGGGAGACTCCACATCCGGTGCCCACCCCCCACTGGAATCTGTGGGGGCTGGAGGGGGCAAGGGGTTGAGGTGGGTGGAGAGAATGGGAAGGACACCTGACAGGGGCTGAGATAGACTAAGCCTTTGTTTTCCTTTCCAGGGAACGAGAGGACCCGTGGGCAGCAACACAAAACCCTTTCTAATCTGGCTTTGGCTTAGCTGTCCTCTAAGCTGGAAGAGGGGTGGCCGCTAGCAAAGGAAGAGCAGAGGGAGAAGTCTGGGCCAGTCTCACAGCAGAGCCCAAGAGGCGCCAATGTGGGAGGGAGGAAAGGGGGCAGACCTTGTCCTTTCTCTTTGGGAGACAGCTTGGCCATAGTTGGGGGGGTAGTGTAGGAGCTGAAACAGTAATAGCAGGGGGGCTCCCAATGCTTTAAGAGAGTCGCCTGGCAGTTCCTAAAATCCTAGTTCTTCCTGCTGACCTCCCACTTTCACACTGAGGGAGAAGGGAGAAGTCTGGAGGGGAGGGGGATCAGAGGCCCCAACCACAGCCTCCTTGTCCCCTAATCTTCCCCGGAGATGAGTAATGAAGATGACAGTCCCTGTATGGCTCACTTGGGTGACTCAGTCTCTGGATTCACAACCAAGTTATTCTACTTGTCCTGGGGTGGAAGGCATCATACTGCCCCCTTTCTTCTAATCATCATCTCAGCACTCTTCTGGGTCACTCAGGGTCAAGAGACAATATTCTTTGCTCCTTCCCAAGTCTTTGGTTGTTACTGGCATTCTCCTATAGGTGGTCTCCGGACCCGGAAGGAAGGGACGAGATGGCCTGGCTCTGCTATAGCTCCTGGCATAGGTTCTGCCCTCACCCTCACCAGCTGTGCCATCTCTCTCCTGTCAGCTGCTCCCCAGGCCTGCCAGAGGGTGGGAGGTAGAGAAGGAGAGGGTGGCAAGTTTTGGGGAAGGGGGGTGCTTGCCCTTCTGCTGAGGCGACAGCTGCACTTGGAGGGGTGAAGGGAAGTGGGCAGATGGCATCAAGCTGTGAGCACCAGGGAGGTTACTGTGGGGAGGGGGGACTCTGGCCGCTTCTCCAACCACTGCAGCTGCTCCTCCTTGTGCAACGTCAGGGGTCAGAGCTGACTCAAGCCTCTCCCCATGAAGTTAAGCTGGCGGAGGGGAGGGGAGGGAATGAAGGGAGGGAATGAATGGAACACCTCACCCCCTCAACAGCAATCTGAGGTCTGGACCTTGTCAATGCCTAACTTGTGTGTGTGGGGGGGGGGGGGTGGGGTGGGGTGGGTGCTGATGGGGAGTTCATACCCCACATTGAGGTGATCCACCAAGGCTTCTGTCAGGCAGGTCGCTGCAGTGATAGCCTCTCGCCTCCTCTTCTCTGGGGATGGGGGGAAAGGGATTGGAGTGGAGACTCGGTTTTCTGAAGGGTGCTAAAGGGTCGCCACCCATTAATTACTACTCCGCTAGGTGCGGGAACATCTCAACTAATCTCACAGTGCCGGAGCTGAAAAGGACCTTGCAAAACATAAAGCAAGCCTTTTCATTTTATTGTTTTTCAAAATTTTTATTAAAAAAAATTTTTTTTTTTCCTAATTCTTTTCATTTTAGAGGTGAGTTAACTGGTACTCTGGGAACGGAAGCGACTCGCCCAGGGGCGCCAACGAGTCAGTGGCAGCCGCCCAGGACTCCAGACCCCCGGCACTATTTTCCCACTATCTTGGCTTGAGGAATGGTAACTCCCGGATTCCCAGGCCAGATCCTCGAAGGGCCCCACCCCCATTTCCGTCGTTTCAGGCCTCCAAGACTCTCATCTCAGTCGGGCCCCAACACCCGGGTCCCTCAGGAGCGTCCCTTCCCACTTTCGGGCCGAGAGGCTCCCTGGGCCAATCGGCACAGCGCTGTTCCACGCGCAGGGGCGGGGCGAGGATGCGGGGAGACGGAGCGTGGGGGGCATTACCGGGGCGGGGGGCGCGGCTCGCAGTGTTGCCAAAGGGACCAGAGCCCGTTGGCAAGGGAACGGGATTTCCAAAAAAGCGCCCCCACCCCCTCCCCGCCGCCCGCGCCCACCAGCCCGCGTCCTTCCCTGCATCTGGGCCGTTACTCGAGGTCCAGGCTCCGGGCTGAGGCTAGGCCGCGGCGGGAGAGAAAACGGCGGACGGGGACGATCGGCTCACCCTGCAGCTCCTTGCGTTCGTTCTGCTTGGCCTGGTGTTCTTTCAGCAGGCGGGACAGCATGGTGGCGGCGGGCTGGGGGCTGGGCGCGCCAGGCCCCCTCCGGCTCCAGAAGCTGGAATCCGCACCGCGGCTCCCGCGTCACGTGACCGCAATGTCACGTGAGGCCAGGACCGCCCCCTTTTAAGACCGGGGGTGGAGGGTGTAGAAGATCTTGGCTTTGAACCGAGGGACTAGTAGAGGGTTAGGGGCAAATGAACTCTGGTATTTTGCGGGGGCTCCCTTTTTTGTGAGTGTTGGAAGTTTTCTTTAGTACGCGTATCGCGGAGCCCGTTTTGATCGTCTCCTTTGGATCTCAGGGCTCCCGGGAGGGTCGGTACTGCCGGGCTGTGCATCATTGTTCCATTACTGGGGGAGCAGAGGCTCCCTGGACTCATTGGAATTCTTTTCCTTTCCTCGCCTTTCCGTCCTGGCAGCTCTGGTCGCTTCTCCGTTGATTCTCAGCACCCTCCCTCTGGGAGGGAATGCTTTCCTCTCTTTTCCCGCCCCTTCGCTTCTCACCACCCTGCCAAGATCCCTCAGCTCTGGTGATCACTGTAGAGAAGAAGCATTTTCGGCATTTCAAGCGGCCTCTTAGGGAGCTTTGCTAATTTGGCTGGCTATGTGTGGTGAATGTATAATGCCATCTCTGTCCTTTTGTGGTCAGGGAATGCGAACCCTTTCAGTCTTACCAGAAGAGTAAGTGCTGCTGTCACAGTAAAAGGTAAATCATATAACACCTCTCTCAACTAAAGAGAAATGCTTCCGGGATTAACTCCAACAAGAAAAAATTATAAATATCACCATCATATTCTTGCTATTGCCATCGTTTCTCTTGGTGCACCACGCACTAACATGCTCAGTGTCTCTGGGCAAGTTGCTTATGCTCTGGATTTTGGTTTTCTCCCTAGGAAAATAAGGGGATTGGATTAAATCAGTAGTTCTCAGCCCTGGCTAAACATTAGAACCACCTGGGGAAGTTTTTAAAAATGCCCTGGCCCTAGACTGAGTAAGTAGATCTCTAAGGAGTGGAACCCAAGCATAAGTACTTGTTAAAAAGTTGTTCATCTGATTCTAGTATGCATGGGACGTTGGGAATCACTGGGCTAAACCATATCTAAGGCTGTTTCCAACTTTGGCATTCTCTCCTTTTGTGATTCAGTTACATAGTAGAAAATTGGCTTCATGATATATACTTACAGGGGAAGAGAAATAGGTGCTGATTTAGAATAAAACAGTCTTGAATTTTCTGAGAAAGAGTTGAGGATTACTGATTGAGTCATTCAGCTATTTGCAGAGTAGCATCTTAAGTCCTGGGAGGTGTGCAACGGTGAAAGGATTAGTGAATGAAATGGTTAAGTGGTAGCATAAAGCAGAGCATTAAATGCCACCAAGATAAAAATTCTGAATAAAAATGTTGGATACTGCATATGTATGTGTCTATGCTTATATGTGTACTATAATTTATTTTTCCAACATTTCCTGAGTACTTACCATGGGTCAAACCCTTTACACGTATTAATTCATTTAATCCCTAGATCTATGGTGTGAATTATTGTTGCCCTCAATTTTCAGATGGAGAAACTGAGGTACAGAGCAGTTAAGTAATAGAGCTGATAACTGGTAGAGCTAGGATACAAATCCAGGCTATCTGACTCCAGAGCCTGAGTGTAACCACTGTCCTATGCCGCATAAACCATGGGAAAGACCCCAGGAGGGGAGGCTCTGTGTTTTGTCACTATGCCCTTCTAGCTTGTGGGCACAGTTGGAGGGAATCCTGGTTGGGGAGGAGTGTTTGGGAAGAGGCTCCGTTCCAGCATGGGGTTGATCAATAGAAGCGGGAAGAGTGAGAGCATCACCGGGCAGCCCAGTCCTTCCCCCAACCCCCGCTTGGCTCCACCTTCCAACTGCAGTGAGCAAGCAAAATAGAAGCACATTGGAAGATGCTCGGTGCCTCACTCCCAGAGACGTGGGGCCTGGGAGAGAAGAGCAGGGGTTGGAGGGAGTACCAGAAAATGGTTACTTGGGGATGTGAAACAGAGGGCAGGGGCTAATGAGGGGGGTTGGTGTTGGGGTTTTCGGTGGTGAGTTTGTGAATGTTAAGATTAGGCTGACTCAGGGAGAGTGCCAGCCCATCCTGTATTACCCTCACCCCCGTGGCACAACCGCCTGACATTTTCACAATCAGTATAGAGACTGCCAGGAATCTGCAGACATCAGCCCCACCCCCCTCCCCACACACTGGCTGTTCCTTTGCCCTAGAGCTGGGCAGAGGACATGGGTACCTCTATCTGGGGACTCCAGCTGATCTCTCCAGGGTCATCCTCCAGATGCTCTTTTTCTAGGCTTTTGCTGCTCACTGTGTAACTTCAGTTTCTGCTGAGTTGAAGCTCAGCTCCCCACCCGCCTTTGGTTGAGATGGACACAAGCTTCATGAATCTCTGGAGAAGGACTCTTGACATTTGAAATCTCTTTCTGCCCGCATCTCTTTATACTCCCCGCCCCCCAGATTTTTTTCTCTTAGACTGAATGAATGCAACTCCATGCTCCTTTCCTTCCCCACTCATTTCCTTGTTCTTTTGAGGTTTTTTCCTGAGTTAGCTTTACTTAGCAAGTTCTAAACTGAACGCCTGGGCCAAACATTAGGGCCGGAAGCTGCTGAGTTGTTAAGGGTTGGATGGGGACTGAAGGAGAACATTGGAGTGAGTGGAGAAGGCTTCTCATACTGGGAAGCCTGGCTGGGTTTCAAGAGGGGGGTACTGTTGGTGGTGTGGCCAAGTTCCAGATGTTGGACTGCAGCCAGTGCTCAGAGAAAAGGGGCCCTCAAGACAGTCTAAATGGCTCCCCGTGGGAAGTGACCTCCCAGTCCTTCTCCAGAAAATGCATGGGTTTCCCTTGGATCCTCAAAGATGAGAGCAGTCAAGTCATTTCCCCAGCGATTCCTCTCAATCACATTTATATTCTCTCTCTCCCAGCCACTCCCATAGTTCAAGCTTTGGCTACAGCCAGAATTCAGAGGCAGGCAGAAGGATTCCAGTGCTGGAGAGGTGGGTGGGGTGAGAAAGTCCTCATGTTGTGTGTGTTGGGGAGGAAGAGGCTGACCCTGGGACATATGCTCTAAGACTCTGCTGCCAGATGAGGTGGAGGGAGAAGTTAACCCTGCACTGTGTTCTGGAAGTGTTTGCCTGTTTGCTAGAGGCAGCAGCTGGAAAATGTGTAATCTGGGGAAGCTGAAAAACAGGGATCCCAGATGGAGGCAAAAAAGGTTGTTAGAGGGGAAGGGGCTGGAGAAAGCCTCAGCTTCCACTGAGATAGGGCTGAAGCCTTTGCTGGGCCTGGACATTAATCAATTTTAAAAATTATTTTGAAATAGTTATAGACTCAGAGGAAGTTGCAAAAATAGTACATGAAGTCCTGTGTACCCTTCACCCAGCTTCCCTCACTGGTGACATCTGATATAACTATAGCACAGTATCAAACCCAGGAAGCTGACATAGGGACACTGGTCACTGGCTTGCAGGCCTTATTCAGTTTTCATCAGTGTTCTACACACATTCATTTGTGTGTGTCAGTGTGTGCGTGTGTGTGTAGTTCTATGCAGTTTTAGCCTGTGTATAGATCTGAATAACTACCACCAAAATCAGGATGCAGATCTCTTCATTACCACAAAGGAACTTCCTGTGCTATCTTTTTTTTTTTTTTTTTTGCATTTATTTAATTTATTGAGAGAGAGAGAGAGAGCACAAGCTGGGAGGAATGGCAGAGGGAGAGGGAGAAGCAGACTCCCCACTGAGCAGGGAGCCAGACTTGGGGCTGGATCCCAGGATCCCATGATCATGACCTGAGCCGAAGGCAGACGCTTAACCGACTGATCCATCCAGGTGTCTCTATTTATTTATTTTTGAAGTATAATTAACACACGATGTTATGTTAGTTTCAGGTGTAATATGCTATCTTTTTATTCTCACCTCTTCCCATCCCTGTCCCCTGGCAGTCAATAATCTCTTCGTCATCTCTATAGTTTTAATTGGTTTTAATCTCATGACTTTCCAAACTCTTGACTCAAATACAAGAAGTTCTTGGCAGGTTGTTTATTCAAACACCGAGCTTCATTCTCCAGATCCCTCTAGCTTCTTCATTCCGCTCCCCCCCTTCACCTACAACGTTGTGCCCCATTCCAACAATCTTGTCTCACTTCTCCTTTAGGGAAAATCGACATGTCTAAATTTACTAGGCTGGTCTAGGAGTCTTACATTCCCCCGCCCTCCCTTGCCCCACTATTTATAGCCAGGCTAATTTTGGGCAGCCTCTCTCTCTTTTCCTGCTCCTTCCTCGTGTGGCGGGTGAGATGACTTCTCAAATATTTGGGCAGAGGAGGTCAGAAGCAGATTCTTGGCATCTGATTTCAGCCTTGGATTTAGCAGGAGCCAGTGGGGTGAAGATGAAGGGAGGCAGAAGCCGCAAGTGCAGAGAGGAAGGCACCTGGGCCTCTAAAGGCATTTGACCCAGGTTGGAGATCTTGGCTCAGATTCAGGGGTCCTGGGTTCTATACTGATTTTACTACTCTGCATTCTCATATCAGCTCTACTGTCTGGGGCTCTGAGATGGAAAAGGGATAGAGAGGGCAGATCTGAGGGATAATAAAAGTAGGATCCTGGTGCTGGCTTGTTGGCAGCACATGTGTTTCCTCGATAGCCCCTAGTTAGAGGTGTGCTAGTCCCCTTGAGGGAATGTCTACAGTATAGTGTTGCAAAAACAGAGGCCCAAATCTTCAAATGTATAGTAACTTACCCAGGGCAAGGATTGTCCCAGGGCCAGCAGAGTGAGAGCCTACCTTTCTGTTTGTTTTTAAAAGTATAGTCTTGGAAAAAGAAATAAGAGAGACAAAGGGAGCATGGGAAGAGAAATTAGGTAGGGTGCATTGGGGCTTTTAAGAAAGTGAGGGAGAGGGGCACCTGGGTGGCTCAGTTGTTAAGCGTCTGCCTTTGGCACAGGTCATGATCCCAGGGTCCTGGGATCGAGCCCCACATTGGGCTCCACGTTTGGCAGGAAGCCTGCTTCTCCCTCTCCCTCTCCCACTCCCCCCTGCTTGTGTTCCTGTTCTCGCTATCTCTCTCTCTCTGAAATAAATAAATAAAATCTTAAAAAAAAAAAGAAAGGGAGGGAGAAAAGAAAATACATTTTTTTAAAGATTTCATATTTAAATAATCTCTGCCCCCAACGTGGGGCTCAACCTTATGGCCCTGAAGTAAGAGTCGCATGCTCTCCCAACTGAGCCAGACAGGCACCCCATGAGAAGAGAAAATCTTAAGGATATGATAGACTTGGAGGGACAGAGACAACATTGGAGACATTGAGAAGTCTTCAGAGAAGGGTTCCAAGTGATAGAGACAAGAAAGGGGACAAAAATAGAGTTTGGGATGAGACAAAAGCAGATAATGAGAGAGGGAAGGGAAAGATGGGTAGGTGGACATACAGAAGACCCACACCCCGTGAGAAGAGGAGGTGCGAGCAAGCGAGGTTCCAGTTGTGCCAAATTATTTCCTATCTCTCCTCCTGGCCCCATTTCTGGATTGGAGTTATAAATAGCAGAGGGCTGGAAAATGTCCCCCCCCCCCTTGCTTCTGTCTCAGCCTGGGGGGAAGGGAGAGGAAGAGAGGCTTGTGGGTCCCTGTGGAGATCCTTGCAAAGCCCCACCCAGATCCTTCATGGATCAGCCGGGGACGCTGCCCTCTCCAATCCTTTCCCGTCAGAGGTGGGAAAAGGACAGTTCAGGGAAGGGGTCTGTGAGTCAAAGACATCCTTTCCATCTCTCTGCCTCTTGGGTCCAATCTTTTTCATCCTTGCCCTTGCTCTTCTTTGACCCCCACTCCCTTTTCCCCAGCTTAATTAATTTCCTCTTCCTCTATCAATCACCCTCAGTAATTTTCTTTTCTCCCTTCATTCCATTCCATTCCTTTTTTTTTTTTTTGAAAGCTCTATGCCCAAAGTGGGGCTGGAACCTACCATCCCAACAACAATAGTCCTGTGCTCTAACGACTGAGGCAGCCAAGAACCCCCCCCAGCCCCCACCATTCCTTATTGATCAAACTCTTGCCCTTCTTTCTCCATCTCTTTTCTCTGTTTTCTTTCTACCTGCCTCCTTTGCTCTCCTCCCAGACCTGCTGAGTTTCTCTCTCTCCTGCTGCCTCTGTCTTTTCCTCAGTTCTCCTGAATGCTGACCATGTGGCTAGCATAGCCGTTGTCACTGCCGGGCTCTGGGGGGTGGGATGGGATGGGGCGGGATGTGGTTTGATTCGAACAGCATGCTAGGCGCTCTACGTGACCCTGGAGAGAAGGGAGCACCAAAAGACCACACAGGACCCTGCCCTTTCATCTCCCTGTCTGCATCTCTCTTCCCAGACTGTCATTTAGCCTCAAGCACTTCTCATTTCTTACCCTCCTTTCTCTTTTTTGGTCCCTTTCTATCTGTACTTGTCTCTCCCTCCACATCCCCAGGCACCGCCCCCACCACTCGGGGGCTTGGGCAGGAGTGGGGGGGGAAGGGCAGGAGCGCGCAGGCGGGGGCGGGGCCAAAGCCCGGGTGGGGATCCTGGCGAGCAAGGCCGGTTCCCACCCCGAGTCGCCAGCCTGGACCTCCCTTTGCGACACCGCGAAGCCTCCACCTGCCGCGCGAGCGAGGGGCGGGACCGAGGGCGGGGCCGGGGCGGCGCCCCTGGGGGAGGAGGCGGGAGCCGGAGCGCTCTCCTGGCCTGCGGCTGCTGCAGTCCTAGCCGGTGCTGGGGCAGCGGGGCAGCGAGGAGGTGGAGCGGCGGGGGGACGGGGCGGTGGAGCGGCGGGAGAGGGGTGGCGAGGAGAGAGATTGCGAGAGCCCTGAAAGACGTGCGAGACTCGAGACCAGAGACCCGCCGTGGGAGACCTGGGGCTGCGGGAGGGAGCGAGTTTTCTTGCGCTCGTGCGGAGCGCGCCCAGGGTTCGCCGCATGGCCGGGACTCCAGGCCGTGATCCTCGGGGCGCCCCCGGGATTTGTTACCTTCTTGGCTCCCTGCTGGCCGGACTGCTCGCCCCGGGTGCTGTCGCCTTCAATCTGGACGTGATGGGCGCCCTGCGCAAGGAGGGCGAGCCGGGTAGCCTCTTCGGCTTCTCTGTGGCTCTGCACCGGCAGTTGCAGCCCCGACCCCAGAGCTGGTGAGTCACTGCACCCGCCCAGAGTCCCCGTGCCCGAGCCACAGATTCCCCCCCACCCCCCACCCCATCTCTCAGTCTTCCAACCCCATGACGATTCAGGGTATCCACAGATATCCCATACTTCAACCTTGCCTTACCTGTCTTGGGTCCGGAGACGTACCCTCAGGGCCTGAGACCCAGGGTCTTGCTTTGGGGATGAGTTGGAGAGGGAGGCCCTTGTCTTGGCAGGTTTCCCCCAACTTGCATCCTTGCCTCAGTCCCAGGGTCTGGGACTCCCCTCCTTCAGAGGGCTGGATTCCCTCAGGAAGGGGGACTGGACATCTTGTCTCTGCTTAGGGCAGGAGGAGAGGGAAAGGACAGAGAGGTTGAAGACTCCATGGGAGGGATGGAGGGTAGACTCCAGAAATAACTTCCCGTCAGAGCATTGCCATGGGGTGGGATGAAGACAGCAGGACACTGGAGGCCAGGAGAGCCCTGCCATTCTATTCTGTGGCTCAAGACCACGGGGAGGTTGGAAAAGGACCTGGGAGGGTATGGCAGCCGGTACTAGATGGTTTGATGATAGAATGACAGGAAGCAGAGCCCCCAAAAGTTGTAGCAGCAGCAGCAGCGAGAGAGAGAGAGAGAGAGAGAGAGAGAGATCCAGATCCAGGAGGGATGCTGGCCCGGTTGTTCTCCTTCCTCCTCCTCAGGAAATTTCCAGGTCTAGGAATCTCAGCAGTGGGGGAAAGCAGGGAGGAGTGAGGGGCAGAGGACAATTCTAGTTATTTTCTAATCAGTTCAGGACTCATGGGAGATGGACACATATGTGTGGGGCCTGTGTCTGTCATGTTTCCTGTGCTGTTGGCTCCAGCTACATGTATGATTTTAAAAAGAGAGACAAGGGGAAGAAAGCTTCCCACCCCCTCCTGCCAGGGGGCTTTTCTTTCCTAGGCTGGTGCCTAAGTCACACTAAGTGTCCATTACTGGGATCAATGCCGTCCACTGGGATTGTCTTCTCCCTGATACCATTGGCTTGGGGGCAGAGGGTAGGGACAGGAGCTCATTTCTCTTACCCTGCTCGAGGAGGAGGGCCTAGCTCTAATCTTTTTTCTTCCATTATCCCTGTCATCAGGGAGCATGGTCAGTAGTCCCCCGAACTTTGGAAGAGATAGAAAGCAACTGACTTCATCTCTTCTTCAGCCCTTCTGTCTGCTTCCTACCTCATCTCTGTCTCCCTCCCTCCCTTCTTCCCCCATCATACAGAGTTCCAGGACTGGAGGCCTTTTTAGGACATGCTGAACTCTCTGAGCTATTTCCAGGCAAATTCTAGGTTATTTTTAATAGCTTGGTCTCTTGTTATTTCCCCCTCCTCTCTGAAGGTGGCCCCTGATTCGGTCTCCGAGAGCCAAGCTGGGGGCTTTCCCAGGGGGACCTGACTGCCTAACCCTGCTTTTGCTCCAGCAAGGGGTGCTCTGCTGCCTGGTGGCACATGAGAGACCAGGGGCCTTGCTCAGTCCCTAGCTTGTGTGTTGCAGGTCGCCTTCACCAGCACCCACTGATCGAAAGGCCTCACCCGTTTTGATGTCTTTCAATCTTGCCCCTGGATGAAACTTTGAAATCTAACCTTCTTTGCTCTGTGGCTTCAGCCTCATTTATATCTTTCAACTGTAAAACGGAGTTAAGCAGTAGTACTACCAGATAGTTGTGGGGTTTAAGAGTTCTTAGTATATAGAAAGCCCTTAGAATAGCGCGAGGTCCAGAGGGAGTGCTGTGAAAGTGTTAGCACTATGATTCGTGTGTCGTGCTCCACAGAGCTAGAGAATAGCTTCAGTGCCTTACTGCAAGCCTGGATCCAAACGCTTGGCTGGATCTCCCTGGTTGAATCAGCCTTCAGGCCAAGCACCCTCCCCAGAGGGCCACCCAGATTGAGAGTCAGGGAGGGCAGGCCTTGGGTCAGAGCCTTGGAGTGTGTGCAGAATTGAGAGGTGCGGTGGTAGTGGGCTACTCCTTTGCTTCCACTGGGCCAGGCTGCTGGGGAATCCCTCTGCCCCCAGCTGCCCACACGTTCTTGCTTTTGCCTGCAGCGGCTGCAGCTGAGGCTCTTGTTCTGTCCGGAGGCCTGGGGTGGCGGGGGATGGTGGGATGAAGCCAGAAAAGTGTGTGGTGGGCGCAGACGTGGAGGGACTAGAGAGGCTGCATGTGGGAACTCTTGTTCCAGGGAGGGCGGGCTGGTCTGTTCCCCACTGAGAGTGAGGCTGGCCATATGTATGCGCACCAGCTTCTTTCCTCCATGTGGACCCCTTCCCTCCGCCCTCCTCCCTACTCTAGACCTCTAGGGGAGATATTAGCTTCTCTTGGTGCTTAGCTATGTGCTATGAATAAGAGAGCCCCAGTCCTCCAAGATATGGCCATCTCTGAGTTTGGAGGTGGGGGGATACTCCGGACTTGTCTGAAATTTGGCCATGCCACCTGGTTTCCTTTTCTGTGTGGGGTACCCTCCCCTTCCCTTCCTTCTGTTCTTTTTCTGGAGTGGTCTGTCTCAGTGTTCTGGAGATGGCCTGTCATTGGTATGGTGGAAAATGCATGGGTTTTGGAATTAGGCAGATGTGGATTTAAATTCCAGCATCCTGCTTAATGCGTCTCAGTGGGTTTCCTCATCCGAAAGACAAGAAAAGAATCCTCACATAGGATTGTCATGAAGCTTAAATGAGAGCATACATGAAAGCTGCCTAGCCTGATGTCTGGAGCATTAGGTAGAGGGTGACCAACGTTAGTTCCTCATATCCCTGGCATCTAGCCGAGGGCCTGACCCACAGTAGGTGCTGAATAATGTTACTGCCTGTCTCACCGGTGCCTGACACGGGGCTTGGCAGGCGATAGGTTCCCAGTACATAGTTGTTAATGAATGCCGAACGCATGCCCTCTTCCTTGCCGCTCCCCGCCCCCTGCTTGGTCTGGACACCGGCTCTGATGCGGGACGACAGCTGCTAAGAGACCAGAGCTGTGGGAAGGGAGAGTGGCTCTGTGCCCTCCCCTCCCCCTCAGAACTGGCCCAGTGCCCCGTAGATGCCTGTCTGCAATATTGCCTGAACAGCTTCAGGCCCTGTCCCCCAGCAAGGGAGATGGAGAAAAAGAGTGTGGGAGAGAGGCCTCGGGGTTTGCCCTGCCTCCACTTTTGAGTCTCTCCTTCTGTGAAGAGAGATCCTTGTAGTCAGCTGGGTGCCAGTCACCTCATCTTACCCCTTCCTTCACTCCTGGCCTGGGGTTCAACCCCAGGGGACCCAGGCAGCCTCCATTCCCAGCACAGTCCTCCCCTGGGGAAGAAGCCTTGGCTGTGATCATGGAAAATTGTCCTGCCAAGAAAGTTGTAGCTGGGAAAGTGTCTGAGGGGGAGGTAGGAGAGAGGACAGGGTGGGGGCAGGGAGGGTGGGAGGAATGGGGAAAATCATGGATGTGGGGAGGGGAGGGACGATGGATGGGAAAGGGGATTCAGGGTATGGGCAGAAAATGGGGGTAGGGTGGGAGACAGATGAGAAACTTGCCCCTACCTCCATGCCAGCTAGAGTGACAGATAGAATCCCGGGCTGGCAGTGTTGCTGGGAGGATGGGGTCTCTGATGGGTCCCTGATGGGTCCCTGATGAAGGGTGATGAAGGACAGGCCCATATCTAGCCCCTTGCTTGGCCTCTGAAGCTGGTCCCTGGGCCACCTCGTGGTGCCAGTCTGGGCCCCTGTTACTTTTGCTCTCAGCATTCTTGGCATTTCTGGGAGGGTTCCAACTGGACTGGGTTTGGGGAGGAGGGCAGAGCTTGGGGATGGGGCCAGGAAGTGGGTAGGAAAGGCCTGGTCAGGAACAGGTGGGAACAGGCGGTTCTTTCAAACTAGATGCGCTGGCCAGGCCACTTGGCTTGGCGTGCGCGTGCACGCGCGCGCGTGTGTGTGTGTGCATGTGCATGTGCGTGCACGCGCGTCTGTGTGTGTGTATCTACAGTGCACGTGGGCCCTCATCCAGATAGTATGTGCATATGTAATGTGATGATTGCATGGCCAAGTGTATTAATTTGCCCTTGCCAGGACTCGGGGAACCCGACCTCTGGCCTTCCTCCTTAGTTCTTCAACATTTGCTTGGTTCTGAGGGGTCGGCTCTGGGCAGTGCTGGGGAGGCACGGCACTCTGGCTGCCAAAGCTGGCCCCTGCCCCGTTGTGCAGGCTGCTGGTGGGTGCTCCGCAGGCCCTGGCTCTGCCTGGGCAGCAGGCGAATCGCACCGGAGGCCTCTTCGCTTGCCCCCTGAGCCTGGAAGAGACTGACTGCTACAGAGTGGACATCGACCGCGGAGGTGAGGACCCCGCAGGGTTGGGGAGGGGGCAAGGCACAGGAAGGGGAGGAGAGGACTCGGCCTCCTCTTCCCTCTCCTCATTTCCACTATCCTGCCTCCAGCTGACGTGCAGAAGGAGAGCAAGGAGAACCAGTGGTTGGGAGTCAGTGTTCGGAGCCAAGGACCTGGGGGCAAGATTGTCGTGAGTACCATATCTTGTGACTGTGTGCCAGGGTGGGTGTGTGCGTGTGCACAGGTGTGCTTCTAGAACACAGGTTGGCGTGTCGTATGATGGCCTCATTCCCAGGACCAAAGGTAGAAGACATGGTGCCTGTCCTTATAAATTTAAAACCATCTAAGCATCCATCTATCCATTTGTCAGACTCTTACTGAGAACCATTTAAGCATCAGGCATTGTGCTAGTTACTGAGAGAGGAAATGTAAAGATGGGAAAAAGCCTGGTCCATGGCTCACAAAGCCTACTGAATAGTTCTGGAGACTCTCGTTCTCTGTTTCTCTCTGTATCATCACTAACACGTGCAAACACAATTAATAATCGGAGTCACCGTAGGGCAGAATATGGTTAATGTTTTTGAAGAATTTTTAAATTTTTTATTTATTTGAGAGATTGAAAGTGAGAGAGAGAGCATGAGCAGGGGGAAGGGGGAGCAGACTCTCCGCTGAGCAGGGAGCCCGATGTGGGGCTGGATCCCAGGACCCTGGGATCATGACCCGAGCGGAAGGCAGATGCTTAACCGACTGAGCCACCCAGGCGCCCCAGAATATGGTTAATGTTAAGTGAGCAGTACAGTCCCCAGTATGTGAAAGTCCAAAGGAGGAGTGGAGAGAAAAGACTCCTGCGGGGGCAGTGCGGGGTAAAGTTCAGCCAGCCTATCAAGAATAAGCAATGCTTCAAGAGTGGAGAGAGGAGGAAGTTCTTCGCAGGCCAAGTGGTGGCACTTACCAAGATCCAGAGTCAGGACCAGCTTGGCCTGTCGGGGATAGGCACATATGGGGTGCTGTGTGCTGGCTTAGTGGGGCCTGGGTCCCCAGGCAGAATGTGGAACAAGGCTTCTTCCTAGCAGCGCAAGGAAGTGAGTGCAGCTGGGATAGGTATGTGTATATCGCCTAGCGCTGGGCTGGGTGGTGGTGCCCAAGTGATGTGTGTGTGTCTGCGTGCTTGTCTGCACGTGGGCTGTGTGGCTCCAGCAGGTCACCGGCCCACACGGGGGTGGGGGGCGGATGACCCCGTGTCGCTTCCTCCCACAGACCTGCGCGCACCGGTACGAGGCTCGGCAGCGAGTAGACCAGATCCTAGAGACCAGGGATGTGATCGGTCGCTGCTTTGTGCTAAGCCAAGACCTGGCCATCCGTGATGAGCTGGATGGTGGGGAATGGAAGTTCTGTGAGGGGCGCCCCCAGAGCCACGAACAATTTGGGTTCTGCCAGCAGGGTACAGCCGCTGCCTTCTCCCCCGACAGCCATTACCTCCTCTTTGGGGCCCCGGGAACCTATAACTGGAAGGGTGAGTCACTCCTCAGGGAGGGGAGAAGGGAACCAAAACGTCCTCTTACCTCAGAGCTGGGACTGGGGGCAGCACGTGGCCAAGCATGCCCACACGTTCACTGCCGTGTCGCCCCGGGGCACTGCCGCGTCCTCCACCCCCATCATGCCAGCACGCACACGAGTGGGGGAGTCTCCCCGCCTTCGAATGGCTGAATGTTGCCCACCATGCTGGCATGAGCCCCCCCACGCACGGCTGGGCCTGCTCGCTCCAGCGCGCCAGCCCCACGGCATCGCCCCCTTTCCCGTCTCCGCACGCTGCCGCGGGCTGAGCTGACACTCGGTGAGTGGGGCGGCAAGTCTGTGGGACCGGCGGCTTGGGCTGGGGAAGGGGTAGAGATAGGGCTGCGGAGGAGAGGAGGGGCTTCCCTGTGTGCCTGTCTAACTGGCGTCTGGCCTGAGAGGTGCTCCTCGCTCCCTGGCCCGGGCACTAACAGGTCTGTCCTTGCAGGCACCGCCAGGGTGGAGCTCTGTGCGCAGGGCTCAGCGGACCTGGCGCACCTGGACGACGGGCCCTACGAGGCGGGGGGTGAGAAGGAGCAGGACCCCCGCCTCATCCCGGTCCCTGCCAACAGCTACTTTGGTAGGGACCCCTCCCTGGCCCAGAGCTGCTCTAACCCTCTGCTCCTCTCTCTTGTCCTCCCTCTCCATGCTCCCATCCTTCTGTCTCTGTCTCTGTCTCTGTCTCTCACCCTTTCTCTCTCTGTCTTTCTGTCTCTGATTCTTATCTCTCTGGTCTCTGTCTCTCTCATATTCTTTCTCTCCCTCTTCCTCTTCTACCTCCTTCTTCTTGCCTTTATGTCTGGCTCTGTCTCCCCACTCTGTGGCCCCTCCTCTGGATGTCCCTTCCCTGGTGTTTCCCCCCACCTGCCCCCCGCAGGGTTGCTCTTTGTGACCAACATTGATAGCTCTGACCCTGACCAGCTGGTGTATAAAACTTTGGACCCTGCTGACCGGCTCCCAGGACCAGCCGGAGACTTGGCCCTGAATAGCTACTTAGGTTTGTAAGCTCCCACCACATCCCCCCTGGGCCCTGGGGGCTTGGCCTGGCCTCCCCTCCTCTCCTGCCCTGCCCTCACCAACACACACCCAGGGAAATACATATTGGGCCCAAATTTCAAAGAAGAGCTAGGCCCAGTGACCAGGCCCGAGAAGATGCCCCGAGGGGGATGGCCTAGGGGGCTGTGAACAGGGCTCTCCATGGAGGAAGAACCAGGTGGGTTGAGGCTCTACTGGGAAAGGAGGGTAGAGCTCTAGTGGGACTTTCTCTGAGGGATGGATAGTGGACACATGCCAGAGAAAGGTCTATCCTTGTTGGTAAGTCCCTCTCATTGTTTCATCTGCAGCCCTGTGCAAAGGGGGAGGAAACCAGGCCTGGGAGATGTTTGGGTGAATCAAATTCTTTCCCGCTCCCCCTTCTCTCCCCTCTATCCACATGAAGACTTCCTTTCCCTGCCAGCATGGATGGAGGGGGGGGGCAAAGAAGGTGCATTAGATGGGGCTGGGGCCTCCTGGGTGTGCACAAGGTAGAGCAGCTCCCTGGGGGTCTTAGGCCTGGTGCCCTGCTCGGCTCTTGCCCAGCTGGCTGACCTTCCTAGCCATTGCCTTTCTCTTTCTTCCCCAGTCCCTGAGGCTGACCTCATTGCACTTCTTGTGCCAAACTCTAGTCTCTGGGTGTGGGAGGGCTGCCAGGCCTTTGGAGGGGGAGGCAGGGCAGTCCAGCTGTGGTGGTGATAACTTGGAGGGCACCTGTACCTTTTGGCTCCAGACCTGTGAGGAGGGGGCAGAGTGGGGGGGCCGGTGCCTGGACGCAGCTAGGCTCCTGAGTCTTTCGGGGAGGGCTCACTGGTAAGTCACCCCACCCAGGTTTCTCCATTGACTCGGGGAAGGGTCTGGTGCGTGCAGAGGAGCTGAGCTTTGTGGCAGGGGCCCCCCGTGCCAACCACAAGGGTGCTGTGGTCATTCTGCGCAAAGACAGTGCCAGCCGCCTGGTGCCCGAAGTTACGCTGTCTGGGGAGCGCCTGACCTCTGGCTTTGGCTACTCGCTGGCTGTGGCTGATCTCAACAATGATGGGTGAGAATGGGCACAGGGGAGTGGAGCCTGCGGGAGGCTGGGCGGGCCTCCGGCACCTTTCTGACTGCCATGGCTGGGGAGGGAGCCACACTGACTGTTTCCCTCTCTCCGTAGCTGGGCAGACCTGGTAGTGGGTGCCCCTTACTTCTTTGAGCGCCAAGAAGAGCTGGGGGGTGCCGTGTATGTGTACATGAACCAGGGGGGTCACTGGGCTGGGGTCTCCCCTCTCCGGCTCTGTGGCTCTCCTGACTCCATGTTCGGGATCAGCCTGGCTGTCTTGGGGGACATCAACCAAGATGGCTTTGCAGGTGTGATTGGGAACCGGAAAGCCCCGGGGGAGGGAGGGTCAGAGGCAGGGATGGGGAAGCGCCTCAGAGGTCAGGGGGAGGCCTTCTGACGGCTCTGGGAGAGCAGCAACCTGGGCTGGCATCTGAGCTTTACCATTTACCAGCTTTGTGACTTGGGTCAAGTAAACTTTCCGAGCTGGTAATATCTGCAGAGAGTAGCTAAGAGGCTTAAACATGATGTGTGTAAGATGCCTGGGACTCAGTAGCCTCTCAATAAAATAGAAAACATACTATATGGAACTGAGTGACTGAGGGAAGGTTGGGGTCCGGATGACTGCCCCCCCCGCCCCACCCCAGTCTGATTACCTTTTTCTCATACCCACAGATATCGCTGTGGGGGCTCCCTTTGATGGGGATGGGAAAGTCTTTATCTACCATGGGAGCAGCCTGGGGGTTGTCATCAAACCTTCCCAGGTGAGGGGGTTCGTTGGGATGAGGTGTGGGGGGAGTGGGTATGGGGGGAGTTAGGGGGCAGCAGAGGGCAGGGGGCAGAGCTGGGGGTGATGCTGTGGGGGAGCTGATGGTCTGGTCCTGCAGGTGCTGGAGGGTGAGGCCGTGGGTATAAAGAGCTTTGGCTACTCCCTTTCGGGTGGCCTGGATGTGGATGGGAACCATTACCCGGACCTACTGGTCGGCTCCCTGGCCGACACTGCTGTGCTTTTTAGGTGAGCTCCTTCCTCTCCTCTGCCTCTGCCTCTCCCTGCCTGGGATCAGCTGCCCTCTTTCCCTGCCTCAGAGTCTCATGTTTCTTGTGCTCGACTCCCCACTCCCCAGGGCCAGACCCGTCCTTCATGTCTCCCATGAGGTCTTCATTGCTCCCCGAGCCATCGACCTAGAGCAGCCTAACTGTGCTGCTGGCCACTCGGTCTGGTGAGGCGGGATCCAAGGGGAGGCAGGGAGATTTCAGGGCCCACTTTTCCCCATTCTCCCTTTCTCTGCCCAGTGTGGGGCTGGGGGCTGGGGCTGGGGGGCAGGAGTGAGGCGTTGGCCCATCAGCCTGGCCTGGCTCAGGAGCTGCCCTTGCCCCCACAGCGTGGACTTGAGGGTCTGTTTCAGCTACATTGCAACCCCCAGCAGCTACAGCCCTATTGTGGGTGAGTGAAGTCCACCTCCCCTTTCCTGCCCCACTGGGCTTCAGGGTGGGTCACTCTGAGGTAGAGAGACGGGCATCTCAGAGATAGGGTCAGATTAGAGCAGTTCCCCAGCTCACTGGCTCTTCTCTTCTCTCCACATGCCACAGCCCTGGATTATGTGTTAGATGGAGACACAGACAGGAGGCTCCGGGGCCAGGTCCCCCGTGTGACCTTCCTGAGCCGTGGCCCAGATGACCCCAAGCACCAGGCCTCAGGCACCGTGTGGCTGAAGCACCAGCATGACCGAGTCTGTGGAGACACCATGTTCCAGCTACAGGTGGGCCCTGACCCCTTGGCCTCTGAGGGTCATTGTCATTGCATGATTTCTTTTTTTTGATTCCTTTTAGCTTCTTCCCTAACATGCTCACAGCTCATTCTTTGATCTCAACTTTTGGGAAGCCTCCCTTATGGGCTGACCTCCTCTTCACCTGCTGCCTTCTTGTGCCTTCTGCCTTCTGTGTGCAGAGTACAAGTTCTATCCTCCCTGGAGATGGAGATGGCAGGTTTCCTTGTCATACCTGGTCCTCAAAAGCCCTGGATCCTGGTCTCCTCCCTTTTCCACCCCAGTCACTCTCCCTCCCCCTCACTCTGGTTTCTACCTCTCTCTCTCTCATCTCTGCAAGCTTCTTGCCAGGTTTCAGAATCTGTCCTAGGTCTGGCTGGGGCCTGAGGATTGTTCTAGTATCCATGTCCATCCTTCCTCTTCCCAGGAGAATGTCAAAGACAAGCTTCGGGCCATTGTGGTGACTCTGACCTACAATCTCCAGACTCCACGGCTCCGGCGACAGGCTCCTGGCCAGGGGCTGCCCCCAGTGGCCCCCATCCTCAATGCTCACCAGCCCAGCACCCAGAGGGCAGAGGTGAGCATGGGTTCTGGCTTAGTTCAGGAGAAGGAGCTGGGAGGAGTAATGATCATCATCCCTCACAGTGACAAGCATTCATAGCTTCCAAAACTCTTTCACAGGCTACCCCAGCAGTTCCCCATGTCTCTTGGTGTTGTGACAAGTAGACCACAAAATGGAAAATGGCTCAAGTGATCATGTGTTCCTCGTTAGAGGGGACACTGATCTTCCATTCTATGCGTTCATTCAGGGGCCCGGGCTGATGGGGATCTGCCATCCTCAGATGTGGCTCCCAAGGTCCTTAGGTCACCTCCATCCCTGTCAGCTGGAAGGGGGAGCGTGAAGCTCCTTGTATGGCTCTCCTGGCCAGCCTGGAAGTGATGCCCTTCACTTCTCTTCACATTCTAAATCCAGAATCAGTTACACGCAAGGGAGGCTAGGGAGATGTGGTCTGGCTGTGGGCTAGCCTGCTGGCCTCTACCTCAGCACCATCACTGCTCGTTTTACTGAGGAGGACACAGCTCAGGGTGGTTCAGTGACCGGCTCAGTATCATACCGCTAGTAAGCAGCAGATCTGAGAGTTGAAGCCCTGTTGCTTAATCTTGTGATACTCCACCCCACTGTGTGCCTTGGCGACACATTCACCTCCTGCCTCACCACTAGGAATGACCCTCTCCTCACATCTCTCCCTAGATCCACTTCCTGAAGCAAGGTTGTGGTGAAGACAAGATCTGCCAGAGCAATCTGCAGCTGGTCCATGCGCGCTTCTGTGCCCGCGTCAGTGACACGGAGTTCCAGCCTCTGCCCATGTGAGGGGGAGCGAGGGGGCAGGTGGGGTGGGAAGGCAAGAGTTCAAGGAAGAGAAGGAATCCCCCTCAGGAGGGCCAGGCCGAGGGGCGGGACTGAGCTTGCAGACCGAGGGTGGAAGCTGATAATTCAGAAGATGAGGGTCAGCAATGGGGCCCCAGAGGCTCTCCTGGCAAGGAATAACATGCCTGCACAGGACGTATAACAATACACAGTTTATGTGCAGTGCACTGTTTAGTCTCCCCAACCCAGTGAGGTAGGCATTATTATTAACTCCTTTGTGGATGGAGAACAGGGGGCCTAGAAAGGTTAAGCTCCTTGCCCCAGGTGAGGAAGTAGGGGAGCTTGGACCGGAACAGCGGTCTCCAGGCTCCCCATCTGGTTCTCTTGAGTGTGGGAAGACCTGAGGCTTGGACTGGCATGGAGGCCGATGTGGGGGAGCCAGTGGGAGGGGAGACCAGGGAGTGGAGGCAGGCAGCATGCCCCGGGCGGGGAGCAGGCAGGAGAGGGAGAGGCAAAGGAAGATGTTCAGATTTAGAGTGTGAGTGGGATCTGACCTCCAGGGATGCAGATGGGACAACAGCCCTGTTTGCCCTGAGTGGGCAGCCGGTCATTGGCCTGGAGCTGACGGTCACTAACCTGCCCTCGGATCCAGCCCAGCCCCAGGCTGATGGGGATGATGCTCACGAAGCCCAGCTTCTGGTCACCCTCCCTGCCTCTCTGCACTACTCAGGAGTCCGCGCCCTGGACCCCGCGGTGAGGGCCTGTGGCAGGGTGGGGTGGGGTGTCGGGGGCTCCAGTAACCCGGACTGACCTCTCCTCCTTTCCTCACTGCAGGAGAAGCCGCTCTGCCTGTCCAATGAGAATGCCTCCCATGTCGAGTGTGAGCTGGGGAACCCCATGAAGAGAGGTGCCCAGGTTGGCATGTCAGCCCTTATCCCTGTCCGAGTGCCTCTCTAAGCCCTGACCCCTTCTCCAGCCCCTAGCCTTCCCTGACTCTGATCGCTCTCCACTCTTGGCCTAGGTCACCTTTTACCTCATCCTTAGCACCTCAGGGATCACTATTGAGACCACAGAGCTGGAAGTGGAACTGCTCTTGGCCACGTGAGCCTGGGGGGGGCCAGGGGGTGGTGAGGGTAGGGGCAGCTGGGTTGATGTCCACCTGGATGGGGCTCTGCTGTGTTCATCGGAGCCCTTGGGGTGGCGCCTATGCCCCATTGCCCATGCGTGCTCCTGCCCACACACCAGGATCAGCGAGCAGGAGCTTTATCCGATCTCTGTCCGAGCTCGTGTCTTCATTGAGCTGCCGCTGTCCATCACAGGGTAAGCTCTGCCCAAATGGGCGCATCGGCTGGAGGGGTGGGCACTGCTACTCCCAAGCCCTGGCCTGGGCTCTGCTCCTGACCCTCCAGTCAGCCAGGCCCCAGGCCTCCTCAGCCCCGCCCCGTTCTGACCCTTCCACGCCAGGCTGGCCATTCCCCAGCAGCTCTTCTTCTCTGGTGTGGTGCGGGGTGAGAGCGCCATGAAGTCTGAACGGGATATAGGCAGCAAGGTCAAGTATGAGGTCACGGTGAGTGTCCTGGTAAGGCCCCTGGTCAGGCCCCTCCCTTCTTAGCACAGAGACTGGCTGAGGCATGTTCCAAGGCTGTGGTTCTTCCACCCTATGGTAGCATGATGATCCAGCGAGTTCAAGGCCTCCCCTTGCTCCTGGACCTTGACTGTGGGCAGGTGTTTTTGTTGGGGCCTCGGTTGACCATTTCCTGGTCATCCCTGTGTGGACATCTCACCTGCTGGTCTGGTAGGCCATGAGGGTCCAGGGAAGCTTTTCTGCCAGGGGCTTTAGCTGGGGGATGGGGACAGTGGGGGAGGGCTGATGTCTCTCCTTAAAACTCTGCCCGTGCTTGGCTGGGGCCTCCCCACCCTCGCAGGGACGTCTCCAGGCCTTCCTGGTTTTGGCGTAGGCAGAGAATGTTGCCTGGTGGGGTCTAGGAAGCCAAGTCTTTGTTGAAATTCTGCTTCCTGAGGCCTTCCCCTCAGCCCTTGTCCCCTCTGTCTCTGCAGATTTAAGGCCCACTCAGAAACGGAGCACCCTCCCTTCACACTCCCTTCTGCCCACAGGTCTCCAACCAAGGCCAGTCGCTGAACACCCTAGGCTCTGCCTTCCTCAACATCATGTGGCCCCATGAGATAGCCAACGGGAAGTGGCTGCTGTACCCCGTGCGGGTGGAGCTGGAGGGCGGGCAGGGGCCCGGGCAGAAGGGGCTCTGCTCCCCGAGGCCCAACATCCTCCAGCTGGTGAGGCTTAGGCAGGGTGGTCAGGGCCACTGAGGCAGGGTGGAGGGGGGTTAGACTTTGGGAAGGACGTCATGGCGGCTGTGGGAGGCTGTGGGGGGCTGTGGGGGAAGGTAGTGGGGGAGGAGATGGCATCTCAGGATGGCTGTGTTGGGAGGGACGCTCACTGCTCCCACTCCCCGCATCCAGGATGTGGACAGCAGGGACAGACGGCGACGGGAACTGGAGCAGCCGGAACAGGAGGAGCATCCTGAGCCGCTGGAGCCCAGCACGTCCTGGTGGCCGGTGTCCTCCGCTGAGAAGAAGAAAAACATCACCCTGGTGAGGGCAGGGCAAACACGGTACAGTCCGAATGAGGGGCGGGGCTGTTGGTGATGTGACGGGGGTGTGGGGGGCAGGGCGCTTTAGGGTGCTGGGCGTCCAGGAGGCTGGCCTGTTGACAGGCGTGATGGTCACACACCTGGGGCGAGTTGACAAGACAGTTTATATCACACCCGTGAAGCAGCGGCTGACACCACGGTCCCCCTGTGACCACCAAGTATCCAGAACAGTGCCCTTGACCTGCAGCCAATTAGCCACACAATCAATTACTTGTTGGGCATAGTTTGGTTCTTTAAGTGGATGTATTGAGCCAATGAGCATGCGCTCTGTGCTCTTCCCTTGTAGGACGGTGCTGCCAGTGGGTGTGGCGGGGACAGGCTGGGGGGTATTTGGCCCGGCTGCAAGGAGGCGGAGACCTGGGTGTGGAAGGCTGGGCGGTAGAAGGAGTCAAAGAGACTGTTGGCAGGGGGATGCGAACAGATGGGCTGGGCCTGGCGGCATCTGTCTGGGAGGGAGCCCCACTGTCACACCCCGTCTCTCGTGGGGGCCCCCAGCTTCCCTGCTCCCGGAGAGCATGGCAGGAGGCAACACGAAGGCGCGTGGGGGTACCGTGAACTTGCATCATGGTAGGTTCCCTGTCACGGGTATCGTCCTGCCTTCTCCATGTGGCTGATTTCCCCTGAAAGACCTCCCTTTCTAATAAGAACTGTGATTTTTTCACTTAAAATTGCCTTTACACAAACTGGCCAAGGATTCTTGAGCTGCTCAAAAGTGGCAAAATAAAAGACCATTCAAAGAATTCAAATGCTCTCAAAGGCCTTCTCCTGTACATGAAGTGTGGTGAATGTAACACAATTTTTAGGCACCTAGATCATCAGATGGGATTGGGCCAAACGGATGTAGGTGAGACCTGGAAGGAGCAGGGCTTAAGTCCCCGGTGCCCCAGCAGCTCCTGGGACAGCCTCCTCCTCCTTCAGTGGGTTTGGGCTTAGCCCGACATGGACCTGGATTCAAATATCTGTTCTACCACTTACCAGCTTGCTAGCTGTGCAGCCTGAGCAAGGTCACCTGGCCTCCTTTTTTTTTTTTTTAAAGAATTTATCTTTATTTATTTATTTTTAAGATTTTATTTATTTATTTGACAGAGAGAGACACAGCGAGAGAGGGAACACAAGCAGGGGGAGTGGGAGAGGGAGAAGCAGGCTTCCCACCAAGCGGGGAGCCCGATGCGGGGCTCGAACCCAGGACCCTGGGATCATGACCCGAGCCGAAGGCAGACGCTTAACGACTGAGCCACCCAGGCGCCCCAAAGAATTTATTTATTTATTTTTTGATATTTTATTTTTTTAAATTTTTTTATTGTTATGTTAATCCCCATACATTACATTATTAGTTTTAGATATAGTGTTCCATGATTCATTGTTTGTGCATAACACCCAGTGCTCCATGCAGAACGTGCCCTCCTCAATACCCATCACCAGGCTAACCCATCCTCCCACCCCCCTCCCCTCTAGAACCCTCAGTTTGTTTTTCAGAGTCCATTGTCTCTCATGGTTCTTCTCCCCCTCCGATTTCCCCCCCTTCATTCTTCCCCTCCTGCTACATTCTTCTTCTTCTTTTTTTCTTTCTTAACATATATTGCATTATTTGTTTCAGAGGTACAGATCTGAGATTCAACAGTCTTGCACAATTCACAGCGCTCACCAGAGCACATACCCTCCCCAGTGTCCATCACCCAGTCACCCCATCCCTCCCACCCCACCCCCCACCACTCCAGCAACCCTCAGTTTGCTTCCTGAGATTAAGAATTCCTCATATCAGTGAGGTCATATGATACATGTCTTTCTCTGTTTGACTTATTTCGCTCAGCATAATACCCTCCAGTTCCATCCACGTCGTTGCAAATGGCAAGATCTCATTCCTTTTGATGGCTGCATAATATTCCATTGTATATATGTACCACATCTTCTTTATCCATTCATCTGTTGATGGACATCTTGGCTCTTTCCACAGTTTGGCTATTGTGGACATTGCTGCTATAAACATCGGGGTGCACGTACCCTTTCGGGTCCCTACTTTTGTATCTTTGGGGTAAATACCCAGGAGTGCAATTGCTGGATCATATGGTAGCTCTATTTTCAACTTTTTGAGGAGCCTCCATACTGTTTTCCAGAGTGGCTGCACCAGCTTGCATTTCCACCAACAGTGTAGGAGGGTTCCCCTTTCTCTGCATCCCCGCCAACATCTGTCATTTCCTGACTTGTTAATTTTAGCCATTCTGACTGGTGTGAGGTGGTATCTCATTGAGGTTTTGATTTGGATTTCCCTGATGCCGAGCGATATTGAACACTTTTTCACGTGTCTGTTGGCCGTTTGAATGTCTCCAAAGAATTTATTTTTAAGTAATCTCCACACCCAACGTGGGGCTCAAACTCACAACCCCAAGATCAAGAGTCTCAAGCTCTACTGACTGAGCCAGCCAGGTGCCCCTCTTTTTTTTTTTTTTTAAGTAATTTCTTTGGCCAACAAAGGGCTTGAACTCATGACCCTGAGGTCAAGAGTTACATGCTCTACGGACTGAGCCAGTCAGGCACCCTGCACCTGGCCTCTTTGAACTTTAATTTCCTAGTTTGGAAAATGAGGATGATAATAATATGCATCTTGCAGGATGGCTTTAATAAGTACCTTACAGCTAGGAGATGCTCAGTAAATGGGACTGTTGTAATATAACATAAGCATTAACTGGGAAACTACAAAACTGGAAACTGACAGCTGCTGCTGTCAAATAAGAGAGCTCCTCCCTGCTCCCCATGTGTTTCAAGGCCAGAGAGACCAGATTTGGGGTAGGCTGCTCTTTTGGACCATGGGGTTAGTTTGGGAGGACTTCCTGGAGGAGGTGAGTTTGAGGTCGGCTAAGGAAAATGGGAGAGATATGAGTGAGGAGCAAGGGCGATAGGGGGTCCAGGGTGTGGGAGCTCATGGATGGACGGACGAAGTGAAGTCTCTGGGCAGACTCTGTGTCCGTGTGAGCGCATATGTGAGGGTGCTGGGCCCTGGGGAGGCTCAGTGGGCTGGGGCCAAGTGGCTCAGAGCCCTGCCTGTCCCGGTCCCTAGGACTGTGCCCGGGGCACCGCCAACTGCGTGGTATTCAGCTGCCCTCTCTACAGCTTTGACCGCGCCGCTGTGCTGCACGTGTGGGGCCGCCTCTGGAACAGCACCTTCTTGGAGGTAAGGGCACTGTGGCGGTGGGGCTGGCGTCTTCCTCCCCGGCCGTCCCTCTGGGACTCACTGCTCTTTCTGCCTTCTCCCTGTCCAAGTGCAGCACACTCTTAACCCAAGACAGGCAGAGACGCCCTCTGTATTGGGCACCATGGCACTTAGAATTTCAGGAGCTGGGGCGGGGCGCGGGGGGCATTGAGGAGAAGGCTGTCCTCTGCTCCCTTAGGAGTACTCAGCTGTGAAGTCCCTGGAAGTGATCGTCCGAGCCAATATCACTGTGAAGTCTTCTATCAAGAACTTGCTGCTCAGAGATGCCTCCACGGTGGTGAGCTGCAGGCCTGGCGAAGCTGGGGTGGGGAAGCTCTTCTTTCCCTCTGCTCCAGTCCTTGTTCCCTTAACCCTTCATTCCCCAGATCCCCGTGATGGTTTACCTGGACCCCGTGGCTGTGGTGGCAGAAGGAGTCCCCTGGTGGGTCATCCTCATGGCCGTCCTGGCCGGGCTGCTGGTGCTGGCACTGCTGGTGCTGCTCATGTGGAAGGTGAGGCTTGGGCAGGTGGCGCTGGTGGGGGCTGGGCCTCCCTGCCAGGCGGGAGGCCCTTCATACGGTGGTCCTCTGTCCCACCCGCTCTCTCATTTATTTGGCCCATCGACACTGAACGCTTGTGTGTCCCAGGGACTCTGTCGGGCTCCGGAGTTTCAGAGAGAAGTCAGATGCAGATCCTGACCTCCGGGGTATGATAGTCTCGTGGGGGAGGTGAGCCTTGTAGGAAGGACCAGGCAGAAGGCGCTAGGGCCAGCGAGTGCAGTGGGAGTTCAGAGGTGAGAAAGCTTGAGAGCAGGTGGCTTAGAAGAAGGTGGGGTCATAGGATCTGGAGGTGGGAGACGGCGTGGGTGGGACCATGGCAGGCAGAGCCATGCAGGCAGGGAAGTGGGGGCTGATTTAACGAGAGCATGGCAGGGAAGGCTGGGAAGGAAACTGTGATAAAGAAGACACAACAGCGTGGAGAACAACCTCCAGGGACTGCCTCCAGCACGGAACTTAGAACCTTCACATACCGGGCTCTACATGGAACCGTCTTCGAACACAGTGTAGACAGAATCCCATTTGTGTCTGGGGTTCCACCAAAAAGCACACACGTGCACATGTCAGTACAGGGAATCGCATCCACCACCCATCGTCAGACCCTGCACCACATGCCACATCTGGGCAATGGAGGACCATGCATGTCTTTGGGGCCCCCTGGAGAACTGCCCCCAGTCTTCCCCGGACTAGGTGTGGACCAAGCGCACTGTTTGGTAAATGTGAGTCATCAATGGACCAGGCCTCTGGCTGAGCATCCAAAGTGTGGGGAACCTGGCCAGTCTTCGGGGACTTCATGAAACTGGCTCCAGAATCCCTGCTCCCTGCTTTCTTGGAAGGGGGACAGAGTAGAGATGAGGGCCCCCACCCACCCCTCCTGAGTCTTCCCATCCTCCACCTCTTTTGCTCCCCTCTGCCCTTGACATCCCAGTGTGGCTTCTTCCATCGGAGCAGCCAAAGTTCATCTTTTCCCACCAACTATCACCGGGCCCATCTGGCTGTGCAGCCCTCGGCCGTGGAAGCTGGGGGCCCAGGGACTGTGGGGTAATTGTTGTGTGTGTGCACGTGTGTGTGCGTGTGAGTGTGTATGTGTGAGTAGAGCCCCCAGCATTCAGGGGACCAGGGTGAGGAAATGAGATTGCACGGGGGTGGTGTGGAAGGGGGTGGGAGGTAATTATAAGGGGGGTATTATAAGGGTGAGTACACACGACCTGAGGCATGCACAAAGGGGTGGCTGGGCTCATGCAGTATGAGCATGTGGGGGTGCAGGAAGGTGCCATGCATGGCTTTTCTGTGGGCATGAGTGTGCAGAGACAAATGTACAAGGACATGCCGTGCGGTCTGAGCATGTAGGAGCCTCGGGTGGTCCTGAGTGTGAGTGTGCAAGGGGCACATTTCCACCTCGGTATAGAAGGGCCAATGTGTTCATGATGTAGGGCGGGGCAAGGTCACCATATTCATGGACTTGGGAGGGCCCTGCCCCGAGGAAATTCTGTTTGAGTACACGTGGTGTGTGTCTGAGGCTCGAGAGGAGTCATTCCCAGTATGCAGGGGTCTAGGAAGTCATTTTTTTGTCTCAGATCTCGTTCATGTTCTGGGGCATGCTGTTGGGTCTCTTAAAAAAAGCTTGGGTGGGGTCAGCGGTCCTGCTGTTCCATCTTCAACCCCCTCTTTCTGGAGCCAAGGGATATGTCCTTGGTCCTGCACCTTTGGCCCCTCCTGGTCTTTCTCTCGCCGTCGGGGAGGACCTGGGGGCCCGGCATTAATTGTGGCACCTGTGGGGGCCATGCACCGCACTGGATGCTGTTCCACCCAGCTCCTTTCTGCTGCGGTTGGTACTTTCTCCCCCACTGATGGTGGAGGCAAGGGGCTGGGCTGTGCTGGGATCTGCTCCAGGGGCCTCAGCCCTGCAGGCTCCTCATGTCTGGCCTGGGGTCCTTACAGATGGGATTCTTCAAGCGGGCACGGTACCCCGAGGCCACTGTGCCCCAGTACCACGCGGTGAAAATCCCGCGGGAAGACCGGCAGCAGTTCAAGGAGGAGAAGACAGGCACTATCCTGAGGAACAACTGGGGCAGCCCCCGGCGGGAGGGCCCCGATGCGCACCCCATCCTGGCTGCTGATGGGCACCCTGAGCCAGGTTCCGATGGGCATCCTGTGTCAGGCACCACCTAGCTCCCTGGGTCCCAGCCTGGCCCATGGGTCCCCTCCACCCTTTTCCCCCGACATGGCTCCTTGGGATGAAGAGGGCAGAGTGGGTTGCTGGTGCCCCATCAGGATGTGACAGGATCTGCTTCCTCAGGGGCATAGGCATCCCCCCCAAGGAACACCCCCCAAAACTTCCCTTAGAACAGTGTGTGATGAGGGCAGTAAATCAGGAATGGGGTTGTAGAGTAGGGGAGAAGGGTAGTGATGTCCTGACGCAAACGTGGGAGAAGGGACCCTGATCCCTCCCTCTCCCATTCACCCTGTTTAACAGGACCCCAAGGACCTGTCCCCCTGAAAGTGCCTTAAGCCCAGAGGGTTGGGGAGGAGGTTGTGTTGCTGACTCAGGGGCTCTTCCCTCCCTAGTTTCCCCTCTCCTCTGACCTTAGTTTGCTGCATCAATCTAGTGGATTTTGTCTATTTATTAAAAAAATATTTGAGGACAAAACCTCTGGCTTCTTTGCTGAGTCCTGCTCCCCCCGTCCAGGGTCTCCAGGAGAGGACTGCTTCCCTCTGTAACCCCCACAGCTCAGGACAAAGGTGGTAGTGGGAGGGAGGGCTGGGGGACCCAGCATGGGCACATGGGTGTGGTCTCAGATGAAGAGGAGGGGGACCTTTACTAATGGGAACAAGGGAACCGCCCTAGCAGTGGGTGGGCAAAAATTGGGAAATCCAGTCTGGGGATTTGCAGTCAAGGACATGGCAGGACATCGCTTTCCTCCCTGTGGTCAGGTTAGGAATAGAGCCTTCTCACTTTGGCAGGAAGGATTGAAGTTAGACGTGGGGGCAGAGATGGGGGAGGGAGGAAAGGGGCGGTGGGGGGAATGGCTTCTCTGCCTAGATCCTCCTCAGTAGAAGACAGGTTAGGCGGTAGGTGGGATTGCTCTGGCTGGAGGCAGGACTCGGGAAGGGTTATTTCACAGCCTTTCCCATGATGTGGGGCCCGATAGGCAACCACTTGAAGGGAGGGGGATGTTGTTCCATTTGGAGTTGAGAGAACTGGGCACTCTCGAGGTCCTTCCAGGTCTCTCTGGTGAGGCAGCAGCCGTCCCCAATGTGTCTCCAGGTGGGCTCTAAAACTCGCTGCCACAGGAAGGCCCAGCTTCCACGTGGCTCAGCCACATGCTCCCAGAAAAAGAACACTCCTCCCTGGGAGAGAAGAGAGAGTTAGCGTCCCTTCTTTGCTCCGTTCTACAACATCCTCTGCCCTCACCTCCACCCCGCTGACCACGCCTGGTCAAACCTCTTGGTGAAGCGGGGGTTGCTGGTCAGCGGGTTCATGAAGCACATCATTCTGCTCCTGACTTTCTCCGTAGCCCCTGGCTCCTACCCTCCCAGTCAAAAGCGCATCTGAAGAAGTGGGGGTGACTGGTGAGTGATCTTTAAATGATGGCCAGGGGGACAGCCAGCCAAAGAATGGCCAGAGGGACAGCCTAGCCGAGGGCAGACAGATGGGGAGCTGGAGAGACAGGAGCAGAGATCTCACCGTGTACAGAGACACTGTCTTCTGAGACTCAGACACATACATCCAACCTTATCCTGTGGCCGACATCCTGGGGAAACCTTGCACCTGACTCGTGACTAATGCTGCGGTTCCTTCAGGCCTTTTCTCCTTGCTGAACCCTCTCTAGGTGATCTCATGCACCCCTGTGCTCTGAATTTACCAGCTACAAGCTGGTGACTTCCACATCTCTATGTGCAGGCCACATCTTTCTCTGACTTCCCACAGCCTCTATGGCTTTTCTGCCTGCCTGTCTCAGTGGCACCTCAGACCCAACAAGTCCCAAATGCGTTCCTCTCATTTCAGCAACTGACACTTCCCTCTACCCTCCCTCTTCCCCTCCACCAGTCACTGATACCAGAAACTTGGAAACCATCCTAAACTCCTTTCCACACCCAGGTCAAAATCTCACAGATTCTATGTCCTCTAATATCTCTATCTAGAACCCTTTTTTATTTTCCCCACTCCTCCACATCCTGCTCAGTCCCTCAGATCTCAGTGTAAACATCACTTCCTTAGGTGTGTCTCCCCCCTCACCCCCCAACCGCTGCGTTAGGGGGCTCTCCCGTGGGCTTCCGCAGCACCCTAGTCTGCCCCATCGAGGCCCCGGTCATGTTCACTGTTCACCAGCAGGTGGGGGTGGATGGGTGTCTAATGCGCTAGCACACCGAGGCCCTATCCTGGAGCGGCCAGTGCCGCGTCTGCCTGCCCCACGCCCGTTCCCCCCCCCCCCGCGCTGCTCACCGGCCTCAGCACTCTTTGGACCTCCTGCAGGACCCTCCTCGGACTCTGCACGGAGCACAGCACCAGGATGCTGACCACCACATCCATGCAGCCATCCGCCAGTCCTTTCATGTCCTCTCCGGAAGCCACCACAAACTGTTCATATTGGAGATGCTTGTTCTCAGCCATGCTCTTTGTCAGGAACTTCTCAAAGTGGGGGTTTGGGTCCAGGCAGGTGATCCTGCAGCCTGCTGGGTAGAACTGGAAGTTGGCCCCGGTGCCGCAGCCCAGCTCCAGCAAGGCCACCTTCCCGGAGGCTCCCAGAAGCCCCTTTATCTGGCCAAAGAGCTCCTGTTTCTTACTCCCCATCTTGCGGTTGCACTTGGCAGTCAGCACAGCCATCAGGTAGGGCAAGCCGATTTTGCACAGGGGCTGCCAGCAGCCCAGCAGAGCCATCAGGTGCAGGGGCAGCGTGAGGAGCAGCACCAGCAGCTGCAGGAGGCGCACCAGGGCATCCATGACACGCCGGCTCGGAGCTGCGCTTCCGTCGGGACGCTGGCCTTCTCGCTCTCTCCAGCGCCGGAGACGGGAGTCTCTCCGCCCCCTGCGATGGGACTTCGTTCCCTGTGTCCTACTTGTCCACTTTCTCTTTGCCAGGGTGTGGAGGGTACATGGAATGTTTGCAGAGGACGCGGGGACTATGGCCCCATAGTTTTATGTGGGGGGAGCCGGTGTCCTGAGTGGTGCTGGTGTCCTGAGTTCTGGGGCCCTGCCAGTTGAGGGTGGGGGTGTGATCATTTCAGAGAGGAGTGGGAAGGGCAGAGGGGGACAGGTCTCAGATCACAGCTTTATGGGGGCCAAATGCTGGGACAGAGCTGACTCATGGGCATGTGCTGGCCTCATTCTGTCCCCAGGATCTGTTCAGGTTATGCAAGCTGGAAAATCTGGTTGGGTTCCCCTGGCACACCCCCAGGGCTCTGTAAACTGTAACATGCCTTTGCCCCAGATTGAAGCCCAGCACAGAGGATTCAGGGGAAGGCCGGATTGGTCAGGAGAAGGAGGGAGATTGCAGGTCAAAAGAAAGGCATTTTTTCAACTGACCGGTTCAAGACCACAGTGCCCCAGCAATAGAAGAAAAGAAGGGAGAAAAAGGCAGTGTGGAGAAGCCCAGGTCCCAGAGTTAGTTCTGCCATTGTAACTTGCTGTGTTTCTTTGGGCAAGTCTTTTTCCTTTCTGGGCTCCAGTTTCTCAACTGTAAAATGGGGAGATGAAGAGAGATTGGATGGGCCTTCCATAGTTGCTAAGGTCTCCCCCTGCTCCTACATTCGTGTGATCTAAGGAGAGTGGGGGAAGACAGGAAGCAGGTGACCCTAGCTGTCCTCACAGCCCAGGACCGTACTCCCGACGCTTCGGTCCCATGCTACCATGGAGGCAGGGCGGTCTCAGAACCCAGACTTCGGGGTGACAGGCATCTTAGCAGAAAGTCTCCAAATTATTATGCGGTGGCTTCTCTTTTGGCTGAAGCCTCCCTCAGAAGCTTGGGGGGAGCTCCCCACAGATAGTTGCACAGGCTGCCCACCAACTGCGTAGTGGCCAAAGGAAATTTTGTATAGAGAAAAGAAAATCAACAGCTTGGCATTATACAAGAGGGAAATTACAATAGTCTAAAATCTCATGAGTAGCATTTCCCAGGGCCACTGATGGCCTCTGGGGGAAGACTGAGTTTAAACAAAGTCCCGGGTTGAGAGGGGTGCTCTGTCGAAGCCCACTGCCTCTGCCGTCCAGTCAAACCCACCAGTGGATCTGCTCCGGCAGGCGGGGGCCTTAAGAGAGGTGTGGGGACAACTCCTGAGTCAGGCAGGGATGAGCTATTTCAGGAAAGTGTCTTTTCCCGCACAGAGCTGCCCGAGCCAGGGGCAGCCCCCATGCTGCTGGTCAGGTGGGAGGTTCTGTGCCCCATAGTCAGACACATTCTTCTCTGGGCTTTGCTTCTGTTGTGACTAAGGGAGGCAGCAATTCTCCCCACAGCAGGGGTGTGAGCTCACGGAGGAGGTGGTAATGATCCAAGCCGATGAGAACGCGGTGTGGGCGCAGAGTGGCTTTTCTGCTGTCGTGAAGAGTCAGGGGAAGCCGAGCCAACTGGGGGACAAGTGAGGCTCCTCGGAGCGGGGATAGGAAAGGGAGGGTGTTCCCGGCAGAGGAAAAAGCAGGTGTATGGACAGACGCCGCCTGCCCCTTTCTGGAATGGGTGAGCAGCTCAGTTTAGCGGAGAATGGGTGAGCTGCAGAAGTGGTGGGAGGTGACGTCAGAGGGAAGTCGCTCCGTAGAGGTTTCTCTTTGCTTTTAAAAGAATCATTAAAGTCTTTTCTGGAAAAGGTAATACATTCACATGGCACAAAATTTAAGAGGTACAAAAAGACTAGAGAGAAAATTCTCTCTTCCACTTTAGTCTCTCAATGACTCAGATCCCCTCTCCGGAGGCACCAAACATCACAATAGCAATTTCTTGGAATCTTTCTGGAGATGGAGATGATCTGCGAAATAGCAGATGACACACCCACCCCACATTTAGATGCATACACACACGTGTGTCTATATATTCCTCTTTCTTTACACAAATGGTAGTACATTGTACACACTCTCGAATACCTTGCTTTATTGGGTTTAGCAGATACTGCCCAAGAGTCTTCCAAAGTGGCTATTCCAATTTACACTTCCACTAGTAACATTTGGTGTTAGGCATCTTTTATCTATCTATCTATCTATCTATCTATCTATCTATCTATCATCTATCTATCTATCTATCTATCTATCTACTTATCATCTATCATCATCATCTAGTTATCTATCTACCTATCATCTCTACTCACTCATTCATATTATTATTGACTCACAGATTTCCTGTTTTATTCAATGGGCTGTAGCCTAATACCCTCTTTGTACAGTTTTAATGATGTATAATTATGCGTAAGAAAGCATACATAGTTGTGTATGCTTGATGGGTTTTGATGTATGAATACATCTGTGAAACCATTACCACATTCAACACAGTGAACATGTGTACCAACCGTGAGAGTTTCCTCACATCTCTTTGCAATCCATCATTCCCTCTTTCATCCCCATGCTCATGTAACCACTGGTCTGCTCTGTCACTATAGGTTAGTTTGCATTCTCTAGAATTTTATATAAACGGAATCCTATAGTATGTACTTTTTGTCTGTCTTCTTTCTTTCTTTCTTTCTTTTTTTTTTAAAGATTTTATTTATTTGAGAGAGCGAGCGAGCGAGTGAGCACACAAGCCGGGGGGCAGTAGGCAGAGGGAGAAGCAGGCTCCATCCCATTAAACAATGACTCCCCATTCTCCCCTCCCCCCAGTGTCTGGAAACCACCATTGTACTTTGTCTTTATGATTTTGACTGCTCTAAGTACCTCCTATAAACGGAATCATACAGTATTTGTCTTTTTGTGACTGACTTATTTCACTTAATCTAATGTCCTCAAGGTTATCCACATTGTAGCATATTGAAGAATCTCTTCCCTTTTAAGGCTGAATAATATTTTGTTGTATGTATATACCACATTTTGCTTATCCATTCATCTATCAATGGACACTGGGGTTGCTTTCACGATTTAGTTACTGTGAAAACATGGGCATACAGGAGTGCTTGGTGGCACAGTGGTTAAGTGTTGGACTCTTCGTTTCGGCTCAGGCCCTGGTCTCAGGGTCGTGGGATCAAACCCCACCTCAGAATCTGCTTCAGATTCTCTCTGCCCCTCCTGCTCATGCTCTTGCTCATTCTCTCTAAAATAAATAAATAAATCTTAACTCCCGCCCCCCAACGTAGGTGTACAAATATCTCTTTGAGACCCTGCTTTCAATTCTTTTGGGTAAATTCCCAGAAGTGGAAATGCTGGATTATATCGTAATTCTATGTGTGATTTTTTGAGGAACCAACATACTGTTTTCCATAGCACCCATTAGGAATGATGTAAGCTGTAAGACTGATGAATCACAGACCTGTACCCCTGAAACAAATAATACATTGTATGTTAATTAAAAAAAAAAGAATGATGTGGGTTTTGGGGTTGAGACAAAAATCCCCATGTTAAATAAGTAATGTAGTTACATTTAAGATAATTTTACTTCTTCCTTTCCAATTTGGATGACTTTTATTTCTTTTTCTTGTGTTGCTTTGGCTAGAATTTCCAGTACTGTGTTGAACAGAAGTGGTGAAAGCAGGCATCCTTTTCTTATATATCTCAGAGGAAACATTTTTAGTCTATCACCATGGAGTATGATGTTTGCTCTGGGTATTTATTAGGATTATGTGAAATATATTTTAGGGAGAACTGACATACCTTTTGTCCAAAAGTATGTTATGTGTCCCCAGTTGTTCATATCTTCTTTTGTCCCCTCAGTAGTATTTCAAAGATATCTTCATGTAGATACTGAACATTTCTTAAGCTTCTTTCTAGTTATATTACTTTTTTTTGACTAATATAAGAGGAAGTCTCTTCTTCACTTCTATCTTCTAACTGGTTTCCATTTGTATATATATCTCATCATTTTTGTTTCTGTGTATTAGTTTTGTACCTAGTCATCTTATTAAATGCTCTTACTGTTTATAATTATTTTTTTAATTTGATTCTTTATTTTTTTTTTAGGATTTATTTATTTATTTTAGAGAGAGAGAGAGAGAGAGCGTGCGAGTGAGGGGAGGGGCAGAGGGAGAGAAGCTGACTCGCTGCTGAGCATGGAGCCCCACACAGAACTCAATCCCACGACCCTGAGATCATGACCTGAGCAGAAATCAAGAGTTGGACACTTAACCACCCAGGCGCCCCTGTTTGGGTTTTCTAAACATAACACGATCCGTGCCAATAACAGTAATTTACCTCTTCCTTTTCAATTTTTATATCTTTTATTTCTTTCTCTTGCTTAATTGATTTATATAATTCCTTAGAACAATGTTAAATAGTAGGATGGGTACTTTCTTGTTCCAGAAATTAATGGGACTGCTTCACATGCTTTCCCATGGGCTATCTCTATTTTCTCTCAGCTTTTCACCCACCTTTTTATTCTCTGCTCTGTATTGCTGGAGTTAAGAGCCTGCATTTACCTGGCTCACTTGCTTCCTAGCTTCTTTGTGGGTTCTGCCTATAGTAAGCCCTGGAGGGAGAGCAGACCGCGGGAGGAAGAAGGCATATTCCTGCTGCCAGGTGCATGGTGTGGCTGTTGTTGGCTGTGGTGGTTCCAAAGCAGCAGTGGATTCCATCAGCCTGAGCCAAAGGCTGCACCTTTTCAGCCATTCCATCTCTGCCCTCTTCGGCAGATCTAGAACATGTGACAGTGTTGGCAGGACAGTGGCAGGGTTTGTGGGCTCCAGTCCCGGGCTGTTAGCCGCTTATGATCTTTGGGAATCATCCCTTATTCCTTTTGCCCCTCCAAACTTCCTAATTTTTCCCCTTGGAAACATATATATATATATATATATATGTTAAACCAAGGGGACAAATTTTTTTTTATGTTTTTTTTTTTTTTAAAGATTTTATTTATTTGAGGGAGAGAGAATGAGAGAGAGCGAGTACACGAGAGGGGGGAGGGTCAGAGGGAGAAGCAGACTCCCCGCCGAGCAGGGAGCCCGATGCGGAACTCGATCCAGGGACTCCAGGATCATGACCTGAGCCGAAGGCAGCCGCCCAACCAACTGAGCCACCCAGGTGCCCCAAATGTTTATGTTTTAAACCATGGGGAAAACACATATATATGTTTTATATATATCTATATGTATCTTATTTTTAAAAAGATTTTGTTTTTATTTATTTATTTGAGAGAGAGAGAGACAGAGATAGAGAAAGAGCAGCTCAACAGAGAGCCTGACTTGACTCGGGATTTGATCCCAGGACCCTGGGATCATGACCTGAACTGAAGGCAGATGCTTAACCAACTGAGCCACCCAGGCGCCCTATATATATATATTTTTTTTTTAAATTAAGTTTTTGGTTTAACATATTTTCTAAAAGACATATTTATTTATTTTACAGAGAGAGAAAGAGTGCGTGCATGAGCGGGAGGAGGGGCAGAGGGAGAGGGAGAGAGAGAATCTCAAGCAGACTCCCTGCTGAGCACAGGACCCAACATGGGTCTCAATCCCACAACCCTGAGATCATGACCTGAGCGGAAATCAAGAGTCATTTGCTTAACTGACTGAGCCACCCACGCGCCCCTTGGGTTTAACATATTTTTAGCCAGTTCCCTACATTACGTTTCCTCTGTTTTGAAAGCATTAGAGTGATTTCTGTTTGCCTGACTAGACTTTGACTGAGCCACCCATTGAGAATGACGTGGACTTTGGGGTTGAGATAAAAACACTTAATAGTGTTAAATAAGTATTGAGATGAATGTCATACCAAATCCTCTGTCCTCTTAAAACCTCTCTCCTATCCTTACTTTCCATTGATGAATTTACATCATATGTTATGATAGAAGTCATCAGGTGTGAACTTCTTTATTTTCTACCACGAGGCCTACAGATTACCTGCCTCTTCTCCCATCTTTCCTCTCTTATTATAATGGAGGGCATGTTGTTACTTCTGTCGAGGGTTAATCTCTCTATATCTATATTATACCCTCTTACTGTCTCAATTTTTCATGTAACATTGAAACTTTACTGAGATATAGTTCACAAAAACATATACCTTGGGCGCCTGGGTGGCTCAGTTGGTTAAGCGACTGCCTTCGGCTCAGGTCATGATCCTGGAGTCCCTGGATCGAGTCCCGCATCGGGCTCCCTGCTCGGCAGGGAGCCTGCTTCTCCCTCTGACCCTCCCCCATCTCATGTGCTCTCTCTCTCTCATTCTCTCTGTCTCAAATAAATAAATAAAATCTTTAAAAAAACAAAACAAAACATATACCTTAAAATTCTCCAGTTTAAATTACGAGATTCAGTGGTTTTTAGTATATTCAGAGTTGTGCAACCACCACCATAATCAATTTTAGAGTATTTTATCACTCCAGAAAGAAACTCTATGCCTATTAACAGTCACTCCCTATTTCCCCCAAGTCCCCATTACCACCAATCTGCTTTCCGTCTCTAGGGGTTTACCTATTCTGGACATTTCATATAAAAGGAATCATACTCTAGCCCTTTGTGACTGACTTCTTTCATTTAGCAGATATTTCCAAGGTTCATCCATGTTGTAGCATATCAATGCTTCATCCTTTTTACGTCCAAACAACATTCCATTGTATAGATATATATACTATATTTTGTTTATACTTTCATCAGTTGATGTTCGTTTGGGTTGTTACTGCTTCTTGGGTATTATCAACAATGCTGCCATTAATTTTAACCTTAAGTTTTATTTCCTCTCTCTTAGATAATTTATCTCTATGGATCTTTCAACATACTATCGTCTCTAATATATGTCAGGTTAATAACAAAGCAACCCTCTCGACTTCATGTCTCCCTTTAGCTACCACCACATTCTATAGATCTACTTCACAGCCATACTTCTTTCATTCCCTCCTTTTATTTTTTTTTAAAAAGATTTTATTTATTCGAAAGAGAGAGAGGGCAAGAGAGTGAAAGAGAGCATGAGCAAGGGGGAGGGGCAGAGGGAGAAGCAGACTCCCTTCTGTGCAGGGAGCCCGACGTGGGGCTCGATCCCCGGACCCCGGGATCATGACTTGAGCCGAAGGCAGATGCTTAATCACCTGAGACACCCAGGTGCCCCCCTCTTTTTTTTTTTTTTAAGTGCCCAGCATGGAGCCCAAAGCAGGGCTTGAACTCATGACCCTGAGATCAAAACCTGAGCTGAGACCCTAAGATCAAGACCTGAACTGTGATCAAGAGTCAGATGCTGAACCTGACTGAGCCACGCAGGTGCCCCATGGCCACACTTCTTGAATCATTTGCTTGTGTTATCTCAATTTACTCACTTTCCATTCCCTCTTCCACCCTCTTCAATCCAATGCCATAATAAAAACTGTTCTTACTTTACTTGAACATTGCCAGATCCAGAAGCTATTCCCTGTTCTTATCTTATTTGACCTCTTACCAGCCTCAAGAACAGTTGGTTACTACTTCCTCCTTGGAATACTATCTCATCTAAGCTGTCCCAACATCATAGCCTTCTTGTTTTTATACCCTTGGATGTTCCTTCTCAGACTCCTTTCTTAGGTCTTTCTTTCTTTTTTTTTTTTTTTTTAAAGATTTTATTTATTTATTTGAGAGAGAGAGAATGAGAGAGAGCACATGAGAGGGGTTAGGGTCAGAGGGAGAAGCAGACTCCCTGCCGAGCAGGGAGCCCGATGTGGGACTCGATCCAGGGACTCCAGGATCATGACCTGAGCCGAAGGCAGTAGCTTAACCAACTGAGCCACCCAGGCGCCCCTCCTTTCTTAGGTCTTTCTTATCTACTCAACCTCTAGATTTTGTTTCTTTAGGTTTAGCCTTAGGTCTCCCTCTGTCTACATTATCTCATTAAGTAATTTCATCCATTTTCATGGGCTTAATTATTCACATATTGATCTCTTTAATGCAGACTTTTCTCCTGAGTTTCATTCAGATTTGCATATCCAATTGCCTACGTGACAAATTCCTCAGCACGTGTGCTGGATGTGTCACTTAACATGTCCAAAATGGTACTTGTCAAGTCTCTTTTGCCCATTCTCCTCACCATCTCAATAAATGGCATCATCAGCTTCTCAACTGCTTAAGCAAAAACCTAGGACTTATTTTATTTCTCTTTCTCCTGCTTCCTTACCCCCCTCCCCCTCACCTCTTCTTTCTCCTCCTTCTGCTTCTTCTCTCTTTCTAAACTTTGTATAATGGAAGATTTTGAATACACACAAAAGTTGGCAGAGTCAGGCATCCCCATGTATACACCATCCAGCCCCAACACAACCATCAAGCCATGGTCAATCCTGCCCCATCCATATCCTCATCCACTTCCCCCTTCCACCCTGGGTATTGTTTTGAAGTAAACCCTAGACATGTCATTTCATCTGTAAATATTTTAATATATATCTTTAGAGATATGTAACAAAAAATATAACCAGAATATTATCATACCTGAAAAAGTCTAACATAATTCCTAGGACTCATTTTTTGAGTTTCTTTTTCCCTTACTCCCATATCCAAGCTATCTCCAAGTCCCACCAGCTCTATTTCCTGATTTATCTTTATTTTATGCACTTCTAGCCTCTCCACTGCACAGAGCAAGTCACAACTCTCGTCTGTCTGGCCCATTATGATAGCCTCATAACTGCTCTCCCCACTGCCAGCCCCTACTTAAAATCCTTTAGTGAATTCCCATCACCATTAGCATAAAATCCAAAATCCTTATGGTGGCCCAAAGCCCTGCAGATCTAGCCTCTGCCCACTTCACCCCATTCTCCCACACTCACCAAGCCTGAGCTATACAATCTTTCACTTCCTCACACTCTCTTCTTTTTGCTTCAGTGCCTTTGAGCTTGTCATTTCCTTTGCCTACTATGCTCTCTTTCTCTGCAGCAGTCCTCTCCTCCCTCCTGCCTACTTAACTTTTACTTACCTTTCAGGTCTTAGAGTGCAAGCATCCCTTCCTTTCCCCCATCTAGTTTTGTCAATAATTTAAAGTCTGGGGTTTCCTCTACTGAATTAACTCCACATTGTCAGAAAGCGTATTTCCCTCTTTATTGCCATATATACTCGGGGCCATTTCTAGTGTCAGTCTCAGAGATCACTCAACACATATTTATTGGATGGATGAATAAAAGGTCTATATCACTGAGAAAGGGTCCATTTCATTGAGAAATGTCTGTATCATTGAGGATCTTATATGCCAACCTAAGGAGTTTGGATCTTATCCTATAGGAAATGGGAAGGAGTCATATGGTCTGATGGCTAGTTGGAAGCATCTCTCTGATGACTGGATTTACAGGAAAAAGACTGGGAGACCAGCTGAGAGATGATTTGCATGACATCAGCCGTAAAAACATATTTTTCTAGATATATCTCCTTTGGCAAGGGAAGCAAAAGCAAACTTAAACTATTAGGGCGACACCAAAATATAAAGCTTTTTCACAGCAAAGGAAACCATAACATAACAGAACAAAAAGACAACCCACTGAATGGGAGAAGATATTTGCAAGTGATATATCCAATAAGGGGTTAATATCCAAAATACATAAGGAGCTTATACAATCTAATGCAAAAAACCCCAAATAATCCCATTAAAAAGGCAGAAGATATGAATAGACATTTTCCCAAAGAAGACATCCAGATGGCCAAAAGACACATGAAAAGATGCTCAACATCACTCATCATCAGGGAAATGCATATCAAAACCACAATGAGATATTATCTCACACCTGTCACAATGGCTAAAATAAAAAACCTAAGGAAAAAAAAATGTTGGTGAGGATGTGGAGAAAAAGGAACCTTTGTCCACTGTTGGTGGGAGTGCAAACTGATGCAGTCACTGGGGAAAACAGTATGGAAGTTCCTCAAAAAATTAAAAATAGAACTACCATATGATCCAGTAATTCTACTACTGGGTATTTACCCAAAGGAAAAAAAAAACTCTAATTCAAAAGGCGTATATGCCCCTATGTTTATTGTAGCATTATTTACAATAGCCAAGATATAGAAGCAACCCAAGTTTCCAAAGATAGATGAGTCGATAAAGAGGCTGTAATATATATACATACAATGGAATATTACTCAGCATTTAAAAGAATGGGATCTTGCCATTTGCAACAACGTGGATGGACCTAGAGGGTATAAGTGAAATAAGTCAGAGAAAGACAAATACCACATGATTTCACTCACATGGGGAATTTAAGAAACAAGACAGATGAACAAAGAAAAAAAGAGGCAAACAAAAAACCAGACTCTTAAATATAGAGAATAGACTGATGGTTGTGGGGGTCGGGGAGGGGATGAGGGGAGGGGTGAAATAGATAAAGGGGATTAAGAGTACTCTTATCGTGATAAGCATGGAGTAATGTATAGAATTGTTGAATCACTATATTATACACCTGAAACTAATATAACACTGTATGTTAATTATACTGGAATTAAAGAAATAAATAAAAATTAAAAAAAAGAGAGATGAAAAAAAGAGAGAGATGATTTACAATGGTCCAGTGAAGGGATAATGAAAAATGGAACAATAGTGGGGACAGAGAGGAGATTTATGTAGGAGGTGGTAAGAAGTAGCATTTTATTTTTCATTTACAAAATTTTGGTAAAATATGCATAATATAAACATTACCATTTAAATCAATTTTAAGTGTATAGTTAGCGGCATTAAATTCATTCCCATTCGCGTTACTGTGCAATCATTGCCACCTTCCATCCCCAGAACTTTTTTTTTTTCTTTTATGATTTTACCCACTTATTTGAGACACAGAGAGAGAGAGAGCACAAGCAGGGGGAGTGGCAGGCAGAGAGAGAGGGAGAAGCAGGCTCCCTGCTAAGCAAGGATCCTGATGTGGGGCTCCATTCCAGGACCCCAGGACCATGACCTGAGCTGAAGGCAGATGCTTAACTGACTGAGCCACCCAGGCGCCCCATCCCCAGAACTTTTTGATCTTCCCAACTGAATCTCCATGCCTGTTAAACAATAACTTCTCATGAGCCCGTGGCAACCACCATTTATCTATATATTTATTTTTTAAAAAGATTTATTTATTTATTTATTTGAGAGAGACAGAGAGAGCATGAGTGGGGGGAGGGGCAGAGGGAGAGGGACAAGCAGACTCTCCACCGAGTTGAGAGCCCCATGTGGGGCTCGATCCCAGGACTCCGAGATCATGACCTGAGCTGAAGTCAGATACTTAACTGCTCCACCCAGGTGCCCCAAAGATTTATTTATTTATTTTTGGTGGGGAGGGGCAGGGAGAGTCTCAGACTCCACGCTGAGGGCGTAGCCCCATGCTAGGCTCAATCTCAGGACCCTGAGATAGGGCCTGAGCTGAAACCAAAAGTGAAACCAACAGTCAGATGCTTAACTGACTGCGCCACCCAGGTGCCCTGTAAACATTTATAATTCTTAACAGCTTACTCAGACTTCTGATTCTAGTCACTGGAGGCAATTTACCAGAATAAGGACTTTTTTTTTCTTTTTTAAGATGGTGAATTTGGTTTTGGCATGCTGATTTGGAGGTGAAATGTCCATTGAGCAGTTAAATATGTGAATCTGGAATTTTGAAGAGCGTTTTAGGCTAGAGATAAATATTGGAGATCCATTAGCATAGAGGTGGGTTCTGGTCTGGAACTCCAAACCAGCAGCTCTTCCTGTCCTTTCTGATTTGGTTGGATACATTGTAATTCCCCCAAGCCAAGCACCTGGGAGCCATTCTTCACCCTCCTGTTCTCTCACCCCCGTCCCCATTCAATTCATCACTAAATCTTGCTGTGTACTTCCAAATACCTTCTTGAATCTGTCTCCTCTGTCTTATCCCAACCGCCAGTGCGGTAAATTCAGACCCATATCATCTGGTTTCTGGACCATGAAAACAGCTGCCTAGTTTTGTCACCTTCAAATCCATTCTCCACGCAGTCCTCAAACATGATTTACCTAAAACAAACATCACCATGCCATGCCCTTATTTAAAAATCTGAATTGTGTCCTCATTGTCGTCCAGAGGATAAAGTCCAAGCTGCTTACTACGGCAGAAAGGCCTTCTGTGATCAGCCCCTGGTCGACATCTCAGCCTCTTTTCTGAGGCCTTCTCCTTTGCTAATGTGTTTCGACAACCCCAAGTGTGTGCAGTTCCCCTGCTACCCAGCTGTTTCATACTGGAGCCTCCGCCAGGCGGGTCCCCTACACCTCACTTGGCTTACTCCTTCTCTTTGTTAGATTCATTCAGGCTCTCCTTTGCCCAGAATGGCTTTCCTGCTGACTCCCTAATTCTGATACTATCCTGAGCCTCTTTTCCCTCATATTGTATATAGATACTATTGTTGTACTTACCATATTGTGCCAAAAATAGCTATTTACGTGTCTGTCCCCTTTAAAAGCCCATTGGCTTATGGGGCACAGGGACTACGTCTTACATGTTTCTCTAGCCCCAACACAGTAATAATCAATATTGTTTGCAGAATGAATGAATGCTCTAAAGGAACCATATGTATAAGTAGTGAACAAAACACACATATAGGAAACTTTTTAAACAAGTTTTTATTTAAATTTTAGTTTGTTAGCATATAATATAATATTAGTTTCAGGTGTACAACGTAATGACTTAACACTTCCATACATCACCCGGTGCTCATCACAATATATAGGAAACTTTTATGTGAGATTCAAAGCAGTATTGCATGTGGTTAGTGCAAAATATGCATGGGACAGACTCCAAATTCTGTGGGCTGGAGCAAACTGCGAGGGAACAATTTCTCCTCTTTCCTTAGTGACATTAGGACTGTTGTTACTGTGAAATATTTTTTTTTTTATTTTGCAAAATGGCAATAATTAATATTTAGAAACTTGCTACTCAAAGTGTAGTCCCTGGACCAACAATATTGGCTTCACCTGAGTATTTGTTAGAATTGCAGTCTTGGGCCCCACCCCAGACCTGCTGAATCTAAATTTGCATTTTAACAAGGTCCCCATGAGTAAGAGACAGGTGGGGCTAGGTAGGGAGAGATAGATAGGGGACTATGTGACCAGGCTCACAGAACCCCCAAAATGTGGAGGTGTGGGAAAACCAGAGATAAGGGAACAAACCGGACCCCCCTGCCCTAGGCATGGGGGGATGGGTGTCTTTTTTATGATAATCACCTGTGACCAACAAAGAATAAGCAGACCCTAAAAAGGAAGCAAGCCATTGAAGGTGTTATCACTAGTCCTTGCTCAATGATGATATCAATAGAGATGTTAAAAGGATTTAAGTTCCCTAGTTGGCTTTCTATAAAAGACCAACCCTAAAGACCCTCCTTGGCAACCCTGTCCGGGCCCCTCTCACTCTTGAGAGGTTTTTCTGTGTATTCATTTAATAAACTTTATAGCTTTACTCACTCTCCTTTGTCAGCGAGATTCATTCTTCAATTCCGTGAGACAAGAACCTAGCTCTCCCGCATCACCCAGGTCATTCCTATGTGTATTCAAGTTTGAGAAGCACTATTTCAAGCCTGTGAGCTCAGATCCTTAGTTGCTCTCGCTCTTCCAGGAAGCAGTGCGGTGTAGGGCTTGGCTGGACATTCCAGGGCTTGACCTCAGGGAGGAATGGTGGCAAAGGACTCTAGCAGCTGTGCTCACATAGTCAGGTCTAGAGACTGAGACCCTCATAGGTGGGGCCAAACAGGAGCTGTCGGGGGCTGGCGACTGGGCTTGGGTAAACAGGACCAAACGGAGTCTGGCCAGGATTAGGCAGGGAGGCAGGAGGACCTGGATGGAACTGATGGGTGAGACAATCGGGGCCTGGTCAGTGAGCAATGGTCAGGGCCAGAGGATCAGATGAGCCCATTCCTGGGGTTGGGGCAGGGACTGGGGCTGGGCGCTCAGCTTCAGGAATGGGGCGAGGTGCAGGCTTGGAGTAAGGGTCAGAATGTTGAGTGTAAACAACATTCTTGTTAACCCAAAGCAATAATTTACCTTTTGAAGGGGTGGCTGTGCGAAAATGTCCTGCTTTATCCCGCGGCTGGCAGGCTTTCATCTTCGGTCTCTGGTCAGAAGGACAACTCACAGCGAGCAGGTGGTGGGTGGCAGAGTCGCTGGGGCCCCCTAGCACCCAAGTGTGCTCTTCTTGTTGTATGTATCTGTTGTGTGACTCCTGCATGTACCCTCTTATGTTCAAATGTGATGTTTTGGTATTTCACAGCAAAAATCATGGAAGCCATCAGATATGTGTTAGAATGCACACCGTGATATGTGTGAAGTCTTGACACCTGCCCTTTCCTTCTGTCAGAGAAGAGAGTTGTGGATCAGAATTTGACCTTGCACCTGGCCTGGGAGGGCTGAGTGACCAAGTAGAGATACTGCAGGCTTGGGAAGAAGGCAAGTGTTCCTTAGCCCAGTCCCGTTAGGGTTATCATTTTGAAGGAATAGGGTCAAGATTTTAATATCAGGGCAATATATGCCTTAAAAAAAAAAAGATTTTATGTATTTATTTATTTGGGAGAGAGAGAGAGCAAGAGAACGCATGAGCAGGGGGGAGGGGCAGAGGGAGAGGGAGAGAATCCCAAGCAGACTCCCCCTGAACACGGAGCCTGATGTGGGGCTCGATCTCACGACCCTGAGAGCAGGGCCTGAGTGGAAATCAAGAGTTGGACGCTTAACCGACTGAGCTGCCCAGGCGCCCCAATATATGCTTTCCTAATACAAAAGTGGATTTTATTGATTTGGGAGAAAAATTAATCCTCACTAGGATGAGGTATGCTTGCTTTTTATTAGGTAAACTGTGAGGAAATTGGCTACAGCACACAATGTCTACTTCATTCATGAAATCAGAGATAATTTGGATCTGGTAAAATATGGACAGAGGAAAGTTTCTATTAGCATTTGGCTAAAATCTGAAGTTTGAACATGGGTAGAGAGAGAGGAAGGGTCTGCAAGAAATCCTTTTCTCCTGAAGATCTGGGTCTATAAGGACTCTTTCTTTTTTTTTTTAAGATTTTATTTATCTATTTGACAGAGAGAAACACAGCGAGAGAGGGAACACAAGCAGGGGGAGTGGCAGGCAGAGGGAGAAGCAGGCTTCTCGCTGAGCAGGTAGCCCGATGTGGGACTCGATCCCAGGACCCTGGGACCATAACCTGAGCCGAAGGCAGACGCTTAACGACTGAGCCACCCAGGCGCCCCAAGGGTCTATAAGGACTCTTTTGCTTGTATGATACAAGGGAATGGCATCTCTTCTAGTCTTCTTCTGGACTGTTCTTTAATAGTTCCCTCTCACAGAGTGGTGTAGTGCTCCAACAGAACACAGGGGATGATTTTTTTTCTCCTGGGGAAGCCCAGAGAGGCAGGAGGACATGATCAGGGGCTGAGATGCAGCCATGAATTGAGGAGGATGCACTTCTCACCTCCTTGGGTTTGTGAGGAGGAGCCACCACTTTGATCTACTGAGCTGTAGGTGGCTCTTCTAGCAAGAGAGAACTTGAAGTTGATTTATCTGAATGAAGCAAAGAACTCCCCAGTAGCCCAGAAAGGAGGAGCGTTATTACTAGGGGAACCAGGAAAACTGCAGGGCCTGGGCCTTGTATCCATGAAGGGCCTCAAGTATAGTGTTTCCCTTATTGCCAAATAAGGTCATATTGTCTTTGTGTTTATTAGTTGTGTTCAAAGTTTTGGTTGGTTAAAAATAAATATCTAAAGTATATCAATATTTTAATAACTCTGTTCTGACATTTCTTTATTTTTTAAGGTACCCAGAGCCTGGAAAATGAAGAGGAATAGTCTTTTTTCAGTCTCTGAGTGGCCCTGCCTGCCACATCCAGGTTGTAGATAGAATGTGAAGTCAGTTATGACAATTGTAGAAAGTTACTCATGGTTCTGTATGTTTCCCCTTGCAACATAGGCACTAAAAAATGGAAAAACCATGAGTGCTAGTCTTATGGACCAACTTACTAATATCACAAAAGCTGGTGACTCACTCCTCGCTCATCCCAGCAGCTCCAGTCCTGCCCGGCTACTGAGACACTCCTTGTCAGCGCTGGCCCTGGTCTCCCAGCACGGCTATTGCACCCCCACGCCCCCAAAACCGTGGTCGTGGGGAACAGAGGGCTCATCCTGAGGTTTTACGACTTTAGGATCTGGCAAAAAGCAGACCTGAAGTCCTTGAAATCTTTTTTGGTTCCATTGTTTCTTCAGGACCCACCCCTTTCTGAGACCCCAGGGAACTATGAAGGAAGTGCGATTAAAACTAAGAGCAGGAAGAAGCACTTCTGGAATGGTGGAATAAAGACCTCTGAAAACATGTTTTTCCATAAAAGCAATAAAAACACTGACGAAAATTGTCAAAATCAAGTATTTCAGAACTCCAGAAATTAACCAAAGGCTTACAACCCAAAGAGCATTTTTTTTTTTTTAAGAAAAATGGCGGAATCTTGAAAGAACAGTGAATTTTGTGGTGTTTGAACTTGCCCTACTCTTATCCTCTTTCCCCAGCTCCACGTAGCTTTGAAACCAGCAGCCTTGGATCCACACTGCAAAACCCAGAATCCTAGCAGCTACTGGAAGGCGTAGAACGGGCTTGAGTTCCCTAAAGAGCTGTTTCCAGAGAATTGTCACTATTTGACTTGTCTGAAAGATCCCTGGGAAAGCCCTAGGGCTTCTCTTCATTTGCTCAGTGAGGAAATCCCTACCTTGAGGGCAGTGGTTAGCAATATTTAAAAACTGCTGCTGCTTAATGTGGCAATCTTGTGGGGCAAACAAGAGGCTGGCTAAAATCTTGAAAGGAGAATTTGGGGATGTCGATAGGGAGCTTTGAAAATCTGAGGGTCTAGAATGCAAGGTACACAGCTGCGCATCTCTCACCTCTGGCTGACCTAGGGACTCTATACAAGCCGGAGATGAAGACTAAGTGGGAGCTGTAAACTGCTGGAGAATCAAAGGCAGGCTGCAATACACACACGACGCCTCAGGCTGCAATACACACACGACGCCTCAGCAAAGCGGGGAGATTCAATGGTCAAGGCACTTAAAGAAATCTCTGTGTGATCATTAGCTCACTGCTAAGCTAGCCAAGCAGAGACTTAGGTGGCCATATGTAACAAAGAATATAGACTTTATAGAATTAGTCCAGGAAAGTCACAAAATAAACAACGATAACAAGCAGCAACAACAAAAATCCCCAAGGATGTGGGAATCCAATTTTTAGAGCTGCCACATAATGTTATTTAAAATGTCCAGTTTTCAACCAAAAACTGAGACATGCAAAGAAACAGGAGAGTATGGCCCATCTACAAGTAAAAAAAAAAAAAGCCATAAATAGGATTGCCAGGGAAGGCCAAATGTTGGACACATAGTATTCTCTTATAATCTTTTTTTATTTTTTTAAATTGTTTTTTAACAATTTTATTTATTTATTTGTCAGAGAGATAGAGAGAGAATGCGTGTGCTCACAAGCAGGGGTAGCTGCAAGCAGAGGGAGAAGCAGAATCCCCACTGAGCAGGGAGCCCGATGCGGGGCTCCATCCCAGGACCCTGGGATCATGGGCTGAGCCGAAGGCAGACGCTTAACCGACTGAGCCATCTAGGCGTCCCAATACTTTTATTCTTTTTCTTGGTCAGTCTAGTTGAAAGTTTATCAATTTTGTTGATCTTTTCAAAGACTCAACTTTTTGTTTTGCTGACTTTCTCTATTTTTAAAAATTCCTACTTCATTTATTTCAACTTAATGTTTATTATTTCCTTCACTATAGAGTGAATCCTGTATCCCTATAAAATGTTCTTCTTTATCTCTAGTAATAACTTCTGTTTTAACCTCTATTTTTGCCTGGTATTAGTAAAGGCACCCAACAACAAATACAGGAAGTCAAACCTGGAGAACTGAAGGCAGAAATGGACAGCTGAACAGTAATATCTGGAGACTTCCACACTCCACTTCCAATAATGGATAGAACAACTAGGAGGAAGATCAGCTGAGAAATAGAAGGTATGAACAACACTATAAACCAACCAACAAGTGCTGGATGTGGAGAAATTAGAACCATCATCTATTGCTGGTGGGAATACAAAAGGGTGCAGTTATTTTGGAAAACTGGCAACTTGTCAAAATACTAAGAGCTCTCATATAACCCAACAATTCCATTCTTAGGTATATACTCAAGAGTGTTAAAACCAAATGTCCACACAGAAGCTTGTACATGGAAGTTCATAGCAGAATTATTAATAATAGCCCCAAAGTGTAAACAACCCAATGTCTATAAACTGATGAATGAATAAATAAAATATGATATCTCCATACAATGGAATATTATTTGGCAATAAAAAGGATTGAAGTACTAATAATATGGACAAAACTTGAAAAAATTATGCTGAATGAAAGAAACCAGGCACAAAAAACCATACTTTGCATGATTCTATTTTATAAAATGTCCAAAATAGGCAAATCCATAAGAGAGATATCAGATTACTTGTTGCGGGAGGTGGGGGGGTGGGAGGGCCGGAGGGGCAGGGAAGGAGAACAGGGAGTGACTGCTTCGGGGTATGGAGTTACTTTTTGAAATGATGAAAATATTCTAAAATTAGATAGTGGTGATGGTTACACAATCCTGTGAATATACTAAAAAACGAACAAAAACAACCACTGACTTGCATATTTTAAATAAGTGAATTTTTATGGTATATAAATTACAGTTCAAAAAAGCTATAAAAATAATAAAAATAAAACTAGGTCCCTTCTCTGCCTCTCCACATTAAAAAGAAAATAAGAGCAATGATTTCTACTGTAGGATCAATGGTTCTCAGTGATTTTGTCCCCAGAGGGACATTTGGCTGTATCTGAAGACATTTTGTTTGTCACTGTTTTGGGGAAGGGTGCTCCTGGCATCTAGTGCGTAGACACCGGGGATGCTGTGAAGCATGCTACGATGCACAGGACATTCACCAAGAGAATTATCTGGCCCCAATCATCAGCAGAGCCAAGGTTGAGAAATCTGCCCTAGATCAAGCTCTATCAAGACAGAGCAGGGTACATGGCGCACCCCGCCTCTCCTACAATCCCAGAGGTCCTTTGATGTGATGGCCTCCCCTGTGTTGAGGGCACTTATTAGAACCCATCCTGGGTAATTCACTCTGAAGGCAATGCAAGGATGTGAGCCACAGTCATCTCTCTAGGATTGTCCTTGGGTGAAATTTCTGTCTGGTCCTGGCTCTGAGAATAATTTTACTGTGCTGAGTAGCCTGTCCCTGTTTTATCTCATGGACACTGTGACTCTGGAACTGATCAGACTTTCCTTTTTGGATTGGCTGCTAAACAGTTTGGGCCAAACTTGTGGCTCACCCTTAACAAGGGCATAGGTCTTACATTTTGATTTTTAGTTTCGTTCCTGGCTCCATCTTACGTCTCTACCTTTCTTTTTAAAAACATTTCCTTCTTTCTCCTTCTTTCCTTTGTTCCTACATTTAGTTTTTGCCATCTTGGGGTGTTGGATCTGTCCTGGTGAGCTATTCATGCTGTGCAACAAAAACCAAGACAGGATATTAACACATAGAACTAGTGAGTTTCTCTGCAGCTCTGGGATGGAAGTGGGAGGGAGGAGGCAGACAATCAGGTGGAGCTGTGGTGGTTACAGGGGCAGGGTGAAGACTGTGGGCAGGGAGCAATGACCATCCCCAAAGGGTGCACTGGTCCATGTTCCAGAAGCCAGGCTTGGGGGTGAGGGCATGAGGAAGTAAGGGACCTCTCAGAGGAGGTCAGCAGTTCCTGGTTGCTGTGTGGGACCCTGTGGCCTCTTGGTGTTGGAAGGAGCTGGGCTTTCAGAGGTCACATAATCGATGTGGGGACAGAGCTGGTAGGAGAGGGGACCCCATGATGGGCAGGACTGGGTGGTGCCTTAGGGTGTCCTGGACCGGGAGCCAGGGGTTTGGCTTCTAGGTTTCAAGTCCCAGTTCCACTCTTGTCGGACAAGTGACTTTGCAGTCACATGGTTCCTTAGTTTTCCCATCACTGGAACACGGGAGTAACACCTGTTAGGCTTGTCTCTCCGGTCAGTGTGAGGACCGAGAGATAATGAAAGGAAATTGCTGAAGTGCTCTATTCATTGCTAGGCTGCCAACTTTTTCCTTTTTTCAAATGTTCAGGGACAGAAGTCATTGTGGAACTATGTGGCTGGGATTACTGCTGTGCTCACAGAGACGTGCTCATTTGGAGCAGGTAATTGCTGTTGCAGAGGCCCTGGGGGCGTGGAGCTGGGAAGCAGTTCTGAAGGAAACAGAGAGACTCCGATGACAGGAGGGAATTAATTAAAACTTACACAAAATTTTTGTTAATATTTGTTAATCATTCCATACATACATCCAGAGGGATGCAAGTTACAGCTTAGGCTTTTAAAGTAAGACGTGTCTCGGGGGTTGGAGAGGCCAGTCCCAGGCCCCCACCTCTTTCTCTCAGGAGCTCTTAGCACCTATGAGATCTTCGCTCACCAGTTTTCCCTACAAAGAGAAAGCTTGCCTCAGGAGAGTAAAGAAGGTCGGGGGTTCAGCGTAAGTGGATTTCCTAGACTCGGGTGCTCTTTCATGATCTCTAGAGAGAAGGCCTAGTTTCTTGGGTCTAACCGTGATGTCTTCAGCTGCATCTTGAGGCCAGTTTCATCTTCGGATCCTTGTGGGATTGGCCAACAGTTCATTTTCCTTCCTCTTGGCTCTCCTCATGTCCCCCCATGAACATACACCCCAGATGCCACAGCCAACCAATTTCTATTTGCACATAAAATATTTGCACGCGTAAAAATGTGACCAGAAGACCTCTCCTTGCCCTTGAGGTGTGTGAGAAGAGAGGTTCCTGAGCCTTCTGTTCACTGAATTATAACTTTCAAAGTATTTTTCCTTCAGTCCCACACTTTCTCCAATCTTGGTATCCTTTCTTTCTTATGGTTTTGAAATTTTACTGTCTTCCCAGACCAGGGTGGAAATGGATATAGTAAACTCACCTCTATCTCTCTGATTCATGGGGCACAATGCTGGTTTTGATTATACACCAGACATTGTGCTAAGTGCTTTTCAAACATTATGTTGTTGAATTCTTTTTTTTTAAAAGATTTTATTTATTTATTTGAGAGAGAAAGAGAATGAGAGAGAGAGAGCATGAGAGGGGGGAGGGTCAGGGGGAGAAGCAGATTTCCCACTGAGCAGGGAGCCCGATGCGGGACTCGATCCCGGGATTCTGGGATCATGACCTGAGCCAAAGGCAGTCGCTTAACCAACTGAGCCACCCAGGTGCCCCGATCTTGAATTCTTGCAACAACCCCAAGAGGTAAGAATTATCTTTATTTTACATGTGAGAATACCAAGTCTCTGAGAGGTTAAACAACATGCCCACTGTCACTCAGCAGGTAGGTGGTGAAGGCAGGAATCTAACCAAACGTGATCAGTGGCAGGCAGTTGAGGTAGAAGGGGCATGGGATTGGGTCAGAGCTTGGGTTTGAATCCTGGCTGGGTCACTGACTAATGGGACCTGCAGCAAGTCACACCCATCACCTCTCTCTCGGCCTCAGCATTGTCGTCTGTAGAGAGGTGATCATCATGCCTGGCTCACTAGGTGGATGACGGGATTTAACTGAAGGGGTTACTCGGCCCAGTGCCCGGCTCAGGCAACGCCACTGTCCCAGCTACATGGCGGGTAGCAGGCCCTCCGCGGGCCCCCACCGCTCCCCACATCCTGGGGTTCGAGCCTTCATGTATCCCCATTCCCTTGAGCAAATGGAGACATTGGTCCCTTGTCTCATGGGCCTCTCCATTGTGCAGCTCACAACATGGCAGATGCCCTCCCTCTGAGTGAGAGAGAGCGAGAAAAACCGAAGTCATAGTCTTTTTGTAACGGGGATCTCTTTGGGCTAGAATTAGTGACTCACTCATAACTAACCATGCACAGCAAAAGGGATGGGATGTCACGTTTGAGATTAGGTCACAAGAAGACTGTGACTTCAGTCTTGCACACTCTCTCTCACTCTTTCCTTTGCTCCCTCCCTTGGAGGGAAGGCAGCTGCCATGGTGTGAGCCGCCCTGATGTCCACATGGTGAGGAATTGATGTCCCCAGGCAGTAAGCACCTAAGGCCCGCCAACAGCCCCGTGAGTGAGCTTGGAAGCACACCCTTCTCCCCAGGGAGCCTTGAGAGAAGGCAGCCCAGTTGACATCTTCATTCCAGTCTTGTGAGAGCCACAGGTGCCCAGCTAATCCACACCTTGACTCCTGCCTCAGAAACCATGGGATCATAAATATTTGTTGTTTCAAGTTACTAAGTTTTGAGGTAATGCTACATGGAAGACCATGGGGTGATGTGGTTTCTGTGGGAGAATCAGGGGAGACTTCTCAGAGGAGGTGTGTTTGTGCTGGGCCTAGATAGGATATGAACTTGAGGAGTAGGAAGAGAAGGATTCTCAAGCAGGGGAAGAGCTAACGAGTTTTCCAGGAACGTGAAATCTGGTTTGGTGGAAATCACCTCACCTACATTCGTATGTGGATGAAAACATCCTACTTGAGGCAGGGGTGGCTCTTCTCTGTCCACGGTACGTGTCTGCATAGGGCCTGTGGTCTTCGTGCTTGGCTGCTTCCCATCTTGCCCTCGAGTGCTCTGGCACGAGCTCACTGGCACTAGGGCACCCCCATGTCAGGGGCATCGGGAAGGTTCCTCCCTTGTGTCTGGCCATGCTTTCCCCTCTCCTGCCGGTGCTCCCTTTTCTACCAGCTCTGTTCTGTCTCCGTTTGCCTGCTTCCCCTCCACAGGATCCGTGTAGAGGCTCAGACATGGAGTTCTGCGCTGAAGCAGGAACATGGAAGAGGCTAAGCTTCTTGGTTGGGGGAGGTCCTATTTTGGTCCCCTGGGCTGCTTCTCCTGAGGGAGGAAGGGGCTTATGGTTTGAGCTCTGCCCATTTATAGGATGTCTGACTGCCCCCCACTACCGCCCCCAGTGGCCTCATGTGTCCCTTTGAGCCTTGCACACTGGACTTCAGGGAAGTACTGTTGACCCTTGAACAGGATGGGTTTGAACTGCACGAGTCCTGTAGGTTTTTTTTTTTTTTTTGGTACAGTACTATGAATGTGTTTTCTGTTCCTTACGATTTTCTTAATAACATTTCCTTTTCTCTAGCTTACTTTATTGTGAGAATACAGCGTATAATACATATAACATACAAAATAGATATTAGTTGATTATGTGACTGGTAAGGCTTCTGGTCAACAGTAGGCCATCAGTAGTTACGTTTTTTGGGAGTCAAAAGTTATAAGTGAACTTTTGACTGTGTGTGTGGGGAGGTTGGCGCTCCTAAGCCCCATGTTGTTCAAGGATCGACTGTATCCCCCCGGGTTACTGCACCACGGAAGCACCCTCGGTCCCTCAGGGCCCCAGCTGAGGTGTCTTACACCACTGATGACTCCTTTCTTCTTCTAAACTCTTTGGTCCAAACTCAAGGCTCTGCAAAGGGGCAGGTGCCAGTCTGAGAAGCTCCTGTTACTGGTGGGGCTTACTCTGGGGTTTTCATGGCTCCTCTTCCTATGTGTAGGATGGTCCCTGCACACAAACCTGCACACACATGTAAGGAACACATGTGCATCCACATGACACACATGTACACAAGCATGTGCATGTACGCAGAGTTGGTAGGTAAAACAAAGGCTGAGGGAGGGCATTCGATGAGGAACCTGCCCTCAGCCCTAGCTCTGTCCCCGCGTGACTGTGGAAAAATCATATCCATCCCTCCTCCATCTTTGTTTCCTCTTTTGTAACATGATGAGATCAGAGCAGATGTCTCCAAGGCATCTTCTTTCTGTGATCTAGATGCGGACACATTACAAGGACATGTGGGGTAGGTGTTGGATTTGACAGAGACTGGGTTTGTAGTGTTCAGTTACACTGGCTTTGGGGGCAGATAGACTGTGAGTTCTGGCTCTGCTGCTATCAGGCTGTGTGACCTTGGACAAGACACTTCATCTCTTACCCATCCCTCAACTGCAGGGTGGGATTAATGTGTCAGGATTAGGTGAGGTGGTTCATGCAGTGCTGTCATGACTTATAAATGACACATGTTATTACTGGTCTCAGCTCTGCCCTTAATTCACTGAGTTATCTTGGGTAAACCAAATGGGATTTCCTGGATCTGTGGGAGAAGGTCATTGAAAAGACGTGACCACCAGTTGACCCGTGAGCTGGGCTCAGGTGACCACAGGCTCCTCGCCCCGTCCCCTGTTGCTGGGAATGTGGGTTCCCCTTGCCTTTCCCGCTCCCAGGAGCTACTCCAAGGACACAGCCTTGAGATAGTGATGTGGGGTTGACAACACCTGCCCCGTATACGTGACTGAACCCAGCTAGGGCCTCTTTATAAACTCTTAAGATGCAGCGGGCAGGTGCAGGGATCCATTCGTTTTGCTGCCGCCCAAGACAAGCCTCGTATGTAAGTTCTCTCTGCTTATTAAAACTGCCACCTACCCACCTGGAGTGGCCTGCCTCTTTCTTCCGTCTCTCCCTACCCTCTGAGTACGGGGGCCGGTTTCAGATTTCACCCAGGAAACTCCCTAGCAGGTTACAAACTGAGAAGATCTCAGTTCCCTCCTCTGCAGACCGAAGTTGTGATGAGTAGAAGATCTTCAAAGCCCTTTCCTTTTACCACCCCCAACACAGCTTCCAGAGAGGAGCCGAGGTCGAAAACGCCTATTCTGAGATTCGCCACAAAGGGACGATGCGATCCCATTTTGAACAAACCTTGGAATTTGGTGCTCTTTAGGGAAAAAAAAAAATCTGCCTTTTTGGGTTCCTTTTCAGACTTCTCACGCCCCCTGCTGTTTTTATTTGTAACTTTTTAAAATTGGAAACTTGCAGAAATGCTCAACATAAATCTGAAAACAACCTAAGTGTCCATAGCTGTGTTCCACTCACAGCTTTGGAAAGACTCAGAAACATTCACTACTGATCAAATCGCAAAATTAAACTATTAATAAAAACATTTCCAAAGGTGTAAGTAGGCATAAATGACTGAAAATAAATTAGACATTTGAAAATATGTTGAGGGGCGCCTGGGTGGCTCAGTCGTTAAGCATCTGCCTTCAGCTCAGGTCAGGATCCCAGGGTCCTGGGATTGAGCCCCACATCGGGCTCCCTGCTCCGTGGGAAGCCTGCTTCTCCCTCTCCCACTCCCCCTGTTTGTGTTCCCTCTCTTGCTGTGTCTCTCTCTGTCAAATAAATAAAATCTTTAAAAAAAAATATGTTGAAAAAAATTTCATCTTTTTCTTTTAATGTTTCTTTTTTAAAAAAGGTTTTATTTATTAGAGAGAGGGAGAGAGAGGCAGAGAGTGCACAGCAGGGGGGAGGCAGAGGGAGAGGGAGAAGCAGGCTCCCTGCTGAGCTGGGAGCCCGACATGGGGCTCGATCCCAGGACCTGGAGATCACGACCTGAGCGGAAGGCAGACGCCTAACTATCTGAGCCACCCAGGCGCCCCTCTTTTAATGTTTAATATATTATTTTTTTCCTACTGTATGATCATTGGATCAAAAATATATTAAGGGGCGCTTGGGTGGCTCAGCCGGTTGAGTGAATGACTCTTGGTTTCTGCTCAGATCATGATCTCATGGGTGGTGAGATCTGTGTCTGGCTCCGTGCTCAGCGGGGAGTCTGCTTGAAGATTTTTCTCTTCCCTCTCCTTCTGTACCTCCCCCCACTCACATGCACACATGCGCTCTCTATCAAATACATAAATCTTAAATATATATATATTAAAAAAATAACCAGTACAAAATAAAGGAACATAACAAAAACTCCAAGTCTATTCTATTTAGAGCCTAGCATTGTTAGTACTTTGGTGTCCATCTATCTATCTGATATATAGTTCATATTGAAAATTTATTGTTTTTTTACCTTGCTTTTATCACTTAATAATATGTTGTACACACCTTTCATCTGTTAATAAATTAACTTTTAAAAACAAAACTTTTTTTTTTTTGGTGCAAAAAGGTGTTTTTTTTTTAAGCACGGGACGGACCCGTGGGCAGAAAGAGCTGCACTGGGGTTGTGAGGAGCAATTGATTATACTTTGGAGTTGGGGGAGGCAAAGGAAGTTTCTAAAAGGAATTTCATATGCTAAAGACTCACAGGATCCTGGAGGCCTAGATATTGTCAAGCTAAGGTTGTTTTTCCCTCTAGCAAAGCATTAACATTAAGACCCTTGGAGTTTCCTGGAGGAACGTCATACTCAGACTGACTGCCTCAAGTATTTGTTAACCGGCTGCAGGTTCTAAGAAGATTTAATTTTATCTACATTTCCTTCTTGCCTTTGTTCTCCACATCATTCCCCCCTGAACAGTTTTAACCCTTAATTCTTTAAGGCTGCTGAGGGTGGAAGGTCTTCTCTTCTGTAACTTCTTCCTGCTGAATAGGGATGTAGAGATGTCCCTGCCCATGGGTCAACATTGGTCAGTTGGGGGCCCTTATACATAGCCGTCACCAAAGGCAGAGGCAGCTAATCCAACATATATGAACCTCCTTGAGTGGAAAGGATCATCTGTCAGCTGGAAGTTACGGCAGTGAAGGAGTCTTGGCACCAGGCAGGGAGCCACCGGAAAAGATAATGAAAGAAGGTTAATATTATAATGAGAAAGAGAAGCCCTATAAAAACGGCCATTGATAGTTGACCAAAATCTTTCTCCAGTCCAGGTGTTTAACCAATCACTAAAGGAAAGAGAGAGTTAATTTAAAGCACCAATTCGGGTAATTTGAGTGTAACTTCTAGCAATCCTGTTGCATTTTTGTGATACCTGGAGTATATACACAACATTCTGTAAAAACAGACTTTTAAAAAAGAAACATTTTTAGGGGCGCCTGGGTGGCTCAGCTGGTTAAGCTCTGCCTTTGGCTCAGGTCATGATCCCGGGGTCCTGGGATGGAGCCTGCTTCTCCCTCTCCCTGCTGCTCCCCCTGCTTGTGCGCTCTCTCTCTGACAAATAAATAAAAATCTTAAAAATAAATAAAAATAAACATAAAAAAATTTTATTTATTTATTTGAAAGAGAAAGCAGAGTGCACATGTGTGCGCATGAAGTGAGGGGAAAGGCAGAGGGAGAGGGAGAAGCAGACTCCCCGCTGAGCAAGGAGCGGATTCGGGGCTCAATCCCAGGACCCTGGAATCATGACCTGAGCTGAAGGCAGATGCTTAACCGCCTGAGCCACTCAGGCGCCCCTAAAAATAAACATAAAAAAAAAAGATTTTATTTGTTTATTTTAGAGGGGGGAGGGTGGGCCTGGGGGAGGGGGAGGAGAGAATCCTCAAGCAGACTCCTGGCTGAGCACGGAGCCTGAGGCAGGGCTTGATCCCAGGACCTTGAGGTCATGACCTGAGCTGAATCAAGAGTCAGCTGCTTAACCAACTGAGCCACCTAGGTGCCCCAAGTGTTTTGTATTTCTAATGCTTTCCTCAGCAGCTGAGGAAGCTGGTTGGGGAAGTTCTACCAGAAGTCAGGCCTGTTGCTATTTCAGCAATTTCTTTTCTTCAAGTATTAGCACTATTTTACAAGAGGATTCTTTCCTGCTTTCCGGGGCAGGCAGAAGCCTCGGACCAATTCTGGGAACGGGCCACGGGCTGGGGGAGCCGTTAGGCCCGCGGGCTGAGCAGTTCGGCAGATAGGCTCTGGTCAGGGAGCTAGAACACTTGATTTCTGAGCCCAGATTTGTTCAGGCCTTGCAGAGGGACCCTGGATGCCTCCCAACCCCTCTGCGTTGTGGTGTCCCCGTTGTCCTTAGGGTGGGATCCAGACCCCAGGCTTGACCGCAGAGAATTCCGTGGTGATGGGGCAGGAGAAAACTGCTTCCTTCTTCTTGGACCCCAGACAATACTGTCTTCCCCCTCCTTAGCTTCCCCTGCCTACTTTCCCTCCCTAGCCTCTGGGAATCAGGCTCCTGGGGGGCCAGAGCTCCTGGTGATACGCCGCCAGGGAAGGGCATCCTGAGGGCCGTGGGGACTCATCTGTAGGTAAAAGCACCCCCTGCCTCTCTCCGTAGCCTGTGATCCTGTGTCTTCTCTTTCTCTCTCTTATTCTCACTCCAGCTCTTCCTTGGCCCCATGATGGATCTATTTTTCTTCTACTTTCCTGCCAGCCTTATTTATTCTATCTGCTCACCCACCATTCTGCCCAATTTTGCCACCACTTTCTCCAAAGGGAGCTGTTCTACCTGTCCCTGCTCTTTGCTCCTAGAACCCAGTACTCGGTGACTAGAATGGCCACCCAGGCGTCTTTGAAGTTCCCAGGCTGGAGGAAGGTCTGCCTTCTCCCTCTACTCCCCTGGTTTATCTTCTTTCTGTTCTAAGGGATTTTCTGGGAGGAAGTCGCTAGCAGCTCAGGCACTCACCCATCCTATCCCTGGGAACTGGAATGTTCTTGCGGACTATTTCATGCCTTTCCTGCTGCAGTGGGAGCCTTAGTCTTTGCCTGGCTGCCTTCTGGTGCCACATGAGCCCCCTCTTGGCTCCTTCTTCCAGCCTGGACTTGAAGACATGGGGGCTGGCAATGGCACAGTGGTAAGGGAATTTATTTTGCTGGGGTTCTCAGGTTTTGGTTCCCTTCGGGGCCCTCTGTTCTGGGGAGTCCTTTGCATCTACCTGGTTACCTTGCTGAGCAACTCCCTGACCGTCCTCCTCACGCTGGCAGACCCTGCCCTGCACGCCCCCATGTATTTCTTCCTTCGCCACTTCTGCCTGGTGGAAATCCTCTACCCCACAACTCTCGTGCCTAGGACGCTGGCAGACCTCCTTGCCTCCTGCCCCACCATCTCAGCCGCCCGCTGCTTCACCCCGCTGGATTCCTCTGCCCTCTGGCGTCGCTGAAGGCTGTTTGCTTACCGCCAGGGCCTGTGTCCACTACACTGCCGTCTGGAGGCCGCTGCCTTATACCCCCCTGATGAAGCGGGGGGCGCGTGTGAGTATGGTGGGGGCCTCCTACCTCATGGGCCTCGTCACTGGTACCACCACTCACTCCATCTTCATCTTCACTTTGCCCTTCCGTGGTGCCAACACAATCCACCACTTCCTGTGTGACGTCCTGCCTGTGCTGAGACTGGCTAGTGCCAGCACCTTATGGGGCGAAGTGGGCAATCTTGCCGTCACGATGGCCTTCATCCCGACCCCCTTCTTCTTACCGATCATAGCCTCCTATGCCTGTATCCTTGCCACCATCCTTGGGGTCGCGACATCCCAGGGGCGTCGAAAAGTCTTCTCTACCTGTTCCTCCCCCTGTTTGTGGTCATGCTCTTTTTTGGGACTGGGACAGTTGCCTATATGAGGCCTTGGGCAGGCTCCTCTCAGGACACGGACCAGATCCTTGCCTTCTTCTACGCAGTTGTTGCTCCCGTGTTAAACCCTTTTGTCTACACTCTGAGGGACAAGGAGGTCACAGGGGCAATGAGGTGCCTTGTGAAGAGATATGTTTGGAGCCCTTGATTTCCTTGAGTTCTTGGAGATAAAGGCCTGATACTTGGGTATTTTCAGAGGAGAGAGAAGCTAGGACCCTCAGACCCCAGGGGTCAGGCCTGCTCTGTGCATTGTGAATGTGGGATTCCTTGGCCTGCCCAGCTGGAGGGCCCAAGCCACTGACGTGCTGCTCAGAGCTCCGCTTCTGGAAGTCTCCTTTTATGGCCTTGACCTGACTTGTTTGTAGGTGCAGCGCTGCAAAAACATGCACTTGAGGGAAGGCTGAGGAGGGAAGGCGGCTGTGCCCATCTTGGGTGCAGATTGAGCAATTCCTGCTCTATTTGGAGGCTCAGGGCACCTTCTGGGGCTACGATTCCTGGAGATCTCTCTATCTTCTTCTCCCGGACTCCTCATTGCAAGCTTTTCTCTCTCATATCAGTTGCCTCTGGTACAGCAAGAGCTCCTTTACTCTAGGCGCAAGGTCTGGTCTGTGTGACTGGGTTGGCAGGGAAGGAACGGGAGTGGGATCTGGCTCAGACACTCAGGGGCCGAGTCTTGCTTGGTGTTGCTTTAGGTCTGGAAGCATCTGTCTAGTACTTCACTCCTGATTTACAATGGCTATCCTGGGATCCCTGAGGTGTTGATATTCTCTACGTAGCTTCCTTCTCACCTGCTGCCTGACTTGCTCTCTATTTTCTCCTCTGGTCGTAAGGTAGAAAGGCACATACAATTTCTCTCCTTTGACCAGTCAAAAGGTCTGATCTGACCCCTAGACTCCCAAGATGATGCTTTTGTTTCTTGTAAACTGTCCCCTATTTCTACTTGGAGGCCACCTTGATTTGCTGGCCAGAGAGACCTTACTTTTCTTGGGAAGCCAGTTCTTGTTTGTTCATGAACTCTCCTTCAGCAATAAGCCGTAGGAGGGGCCAGTACAAGCGGGGAAATCACTCTCAAGACACAATAAATGGGGGCCTTTAAAAAAGCATTGATTTTCAGTTTACAAAATTAACATTGTTAATTGCAGAGAATTTTGCATTCAGAAGAAAAGAAAATAACTATTACCATTTTGGTGTTAATGTCCTTGGGAAATTATTGCACTCTGGTTTCCCTCTATACATGTATATAAATATATCTTTAAAAACTAAAAATGGGATTTTATTATTTAAATTGTTCTATAACCTTTATTTTCCACTTTATTAAGCTATATTGTAGTACTTTACCATACAGGTAGAATTCTAAAGCATGATTTTAATATCCTTATAGTATCAATATGTGGATAAATACTATAATATTAAGCAACTCCTATTATTGGAATTAATCATTTTTGGTATAAATATTGCAGAGATAGAAATCATTGCAATTATATCTTTGTATTCTTATGTCTTTTATGAACACAAACTTCTAGAAATAAAATCGCTGACTAAAAACATGTACAGTTTTAGAGCTTTTGAAACATATCGCCAAATTGCCTTCCAAAAGAATTTTTATTGTTTTACAGTCCAATTTTCAGGGCAAGGAAGTGGACTAAGGGTCAGGAATATGTTGGTGTTAGATGGCCTGGGGAAAAGAAAGATGGGGAAGGGTGAATATTTAATATTCTTATAGTGCAGAAAAGGTCTGATGAAGAAGACAAGAACCCACCTTCCCTCAGTTGACGAAGGACTGGGTGAGACCGAGGTGGACTGGGGGGCAACATGAAGCATCACAGTCAGACCCAAGGATGACTTCTTGACAGAGTTGGTGTCTGAACAAGACGAGGGGAGAGAACTTTTCCTCCACTGTTCTGAGCTGGGGATATGACAAGAGGAGGGCATGATGAAATCAGACTGGCTCAGCCCTAGGTGGCTTCATGCTTTTCTCACTTGAGATCGTGACATCAGCTCTGGAGGTGGAGGTCCCCTATTTTCAGGGTTCCTGGATAGAATTGTTAGGAAAATACAGAGTGCTCTGTTAAATTTGGATTTCAGATAAACAACTAACAATTTAAAAAAAAAAATTTTTTTTTGGGGCACCTGGGTGGCTCAGTCGTTAAGTGTCTGCCTCTGGCTCAGGTCATGATCCCAGGGTCCTGGGATCGAGTCCCGCATCAGGCTCCCTGCTCAGCGGGAAGCCTGCTTCTCCCTCTCCCGCTCCCCCTGTTTGTGTTCCTTCTCTCTCTCTCTCTCTGTCAAATAAATAAAATCTTAAAAAAAAAAAAATTTTTTTTTTTTTTAGATTTTATTTATTTGAGAGAGAGAGACAGAGATAGTGAGAGAGAGAGCACAAGTGGGGAGGAGAGGGAGAAGCAGGCTCCCTACAGAGCAGGGAGCCCAATGTGGGACTTGATCCCAGGACCCTGGGATCATGACCTGAGCCGAGGGCAGACGCTTAACCTACTGAGCCACCCAGGCGCCCACAACTAACAATTTTTTAATATAAGTATGTCACATAAAATATTTGGTCACAGGGATTTAGGACTGTTCTGTCTTTCCAGGGAAAGAAATATTCAGGGGGTGCCTGGCTGGCTCAGTTGGTGGAGCGTGTAACTCTTGATCTTTGGGTTGTGAGTTTGAGCCCCATGTTGGGTGTAGGGATTACTTTTTTTTTTTTTAAGATTTTTATTTATTTATTGAGAGAGAGAGAGAATGATAGAGAGAGAATGAGAGGGAGGAGGGTCAGAGGGAGAAGCAGACTCCCTGCTGAGGAGGGAGCCCGATGTGGGACCTGATCCCGGGACTCCAGGATCATGACCTGAGCCGAAGGCAGTCGCTTAACCAACTGAGCCACCCAGGTGCCTGGGGGGGGGGTAGGGATTACTTAAGAATAAAATTTTTTTTAAAGAAATATTCGGGACAGGAGTGCCTGGGTGGCTCAGTTGTTAAGCGTCTGCCTTCGGCTCAGGTCATGATCCTGGGGTCCTGGGATCGCCCTGCATCGGGCTCCCTGCTCCACGGGAAGCCTGCTTCTCCCTCTCCCCTCTCCCCCTGCTTGTGTTCCCTCTCTCGCTGTGTCTCTCTCTGTCAAATAAATAAATAAAATCTTTAAAAAAAATAAATATTTGGGACATATTTACATTAAACATTATTTATTGTTCATCAGAAAATCAAATTTAACTGGACATCTTGTATTTTCATTTGTTAAATCTGGCAAATCTATACCCAGGTGTTATTCAAGCAGGGCTGGAACTGCAGTTGGAGATGAGGAGTTAAGTAGAAAGCTCTGCTCACCTCCATTCAGGAAGAAGGAAGCCTCTTGGGAAATAGAGTAGTTTCCTGTGATGGGAGCTTTGTTTGACCAAAGCTCCCAGATCTCTGATTCACCTCTTGGATTTACCACAGGTTCCACTGTCCTCAAGATTGAGCTTCTTAGGGTCTACTGGGTAGTTGAGAGAGCCAGATTGCAGAACTGTAGCCTGGATCAGCTTGAGAACATTTTCTTACTCTGGCTTTTAAGACATCTGACAAGTGCTGTATGTTGCTTCCAAATCCTATACAGCCACAGGGGTTCCTTTTCAGTGAGAAAAGTGAAGCACTTAAGAAGATGTCTTGACATTCCCCCAAAACCTTCACAGAGGTGGCCAGCACCTAAATTTGATAAGATTTATTTCTCAGTCTCTGGTATGAATGTACATCTGGTGTACCTGCCATTTGCTTCTCTCTAGGTGCTGTGAGTGTAGTCTTATCAACATAAGGGGCCATGTGGTGTCCTAAGCGTGGTGAGATGATGAGGATACCTGTGGATTCCGTGGACAGTGAGCTGGCCAGCTAAGCTGGTGTAACTCTGAGGCAACACAAGAAGGATGAACTTCTGTACCTTCCAGGAGAATGCCTACCAATTCTAGAGGTTTCCCACTTATAAGATAGGGAAAAATGTGGGTGCCTGGGTGGCTCAGTTGGTTAAGCGACTGCCTTCAGCTCAGGTCATGATCCTGGAGTCCCAGGATCGAGTCCCACATCGGACTCCCTGCTCAGTGGGGAGTCTGCTTCTCCCTCTGACCCTACCCCCTCTCGTGCACTCTCTCTCACTCTCTCTCTCTCTCAAATAAATAAATAAAATCTTTAAAAAAAAATAGGGAAAAATGCACTTTCTAAACTTAAATTTTGCATACCTAGTCCAGGCGAGAAGTGGCTTTCTGGCAGTCCGGACTGTCCTGCTTCTTCTCCATGCCATTCATCCTCTTCTTCTTCCTGTTGCTCTGTTTATTCTCTTCAGCTCCTTGTCTGTTCTCATCTTCCTACTTTCTCCAAATTCACATGATCAGAGGGAGAATTTACAGTGTAGAGAGTTAAAAGTGTGGGCGCTAGAGTTGGAAACTCAAATCTGTTACTTCCTAACTGTGTTACCTAGGGAAAGTTCTTCAACATCTCTGTGCCTTGGTTTCCTCCTCTTGTTGAAATTGACATAATAACAGAGTTTACTCAGAGGTTTATTTACTATGAGGCTTAAGCTTTGGGGGCTTTTAACTTGTGTGGGCTCCTTATAAGGGCCTGGAAGGAGCTCTAGCAATTGTGTGTCTATGGTTATATGTTGTTATGAAAATTGCAAAAGTAATGTATTTTAACTGTAATCTGTAGCAATTTCTGTCTCTCTGCACTCTGACTTCCTCTCTGTCACATTTCCCCTGTGGAAGATGGTGTTCAAGCGGCCATGGATATTCTTGGATTTAAGGCAAAGTTGAGTTGGAGATAGATTAAGTTTGAGTTTGGTGGGATGTGTTTATGTAGCTCACAGTCATTTCTGAGTACGGTAAGGTGATTGCTAGCTGTCCTGATGTAGGAATGGCTTCCAGGAATGTGCCTTTTACCCAGTGCGCCCTATCACTCAGCATTACGGCACGAAGTGAAGCACCAGAGGTTAAATCATGATAGAAATGTATCTGATGGTGCCTGGCACTGAAAATCTGTGGGTAGTAGAGGAGAGACAAGATTGGAATGTATGGGTTGAGAAGTTGTTCTAGGGGAAAAACCTTCCAATCATCACATGTGTGGAGGTGTAAGCAAGGATTTGATTTTCATCTTTTACATTAAAAAAAAAAGTTCTTTCCTGTTAGAGATGTCCTTGATAATTCAGGAATAGATAATTATAAACAAACCATTAATTCTTTTCTTTATAAAATGGGGATGGAGGGGTGCCTGGGTGGCTCAGTCGTTGGGCGTCTGCCTTCAGCTCAGGTCATGATCCCAGGGTCCTGGGATCGAGCCCCACATCGGGCTCCCTGCTCAGTGGGAAGCCTGTTTCTCCCTCTCTCACTCCCCTTGCTTGGGTTCCTTCTCTCGCTGTGTCTCTCTCTGTCAAATAAATAAATAAAATCTTAAAAAAAAAGAGAAAACCATTAAAAAAATAAAATAGGGATGGAATATTTGATTCAACTCAAATACTTCATTTTAACTAAAATTTGAAAAGATGTTTTGGATGTTTCAATAGAAGAAGAAAGAAATATAGATAGTTGATTTGGATGTGTATGAAGTTACCTGGTTTTGGTTTTGTCCCCATCAGATTAATTTATAAAAGAACTGAGAGAAAATCTAGATGAAAATAATGAAATATGACACAAAAGCAATGAAGATAAATGACAAAATCAACAAAACCTATTCTTATATTGAGAAATGAATTGGACTGAAAATTTCAAATTGTATTAAAAGCTGTAATTCACCAAGAGGAAGGGATAGATTTTGCATGAAATATAGGCTCTTGGATTACTAGATTACCTCTGACAGATGGTATTTCCCAAATATTACTGCAGCAATATTTCCCATCCCACATACACTTCTGCACGGTGACCTTGGCACTCCCCTAGATTAAGGGGTGGAGTCTCAATCTCCCTACCCTTGAATCTGGGCTGGCCTTAGTGACCCACTTGTAAGCAATGGAAGGTGGTGGAAATGACGCTGTGCGACTTCCAGGGTTAGGCCAGAAGAAGCCTCACAGCTTCTGGCGTGGCTGTTTGAATGCTTGTTCTCTGGATGTTTCCTCTTGGGATACTCACTCTTGGAATCCAGCTGCTGTGCTATGAGAAGGCCAAGCCACACATGTGTAGGTGTTCTGGTCGACAAACCCAGTCATTGCAGGCAACTGACAAGTGAATGCAGAAACTGTTGGGTGATTCTGCTCCCTGCTGTTCAAGTCACTTCTAGGTCTTGAGTCCCTCAGCTGATGACACAGACATTGTGGAGCCGAGACAAGCCATCCTGGTTGTGCCCTAAATTCCTGACCTGCAGAAATTATGAGCATAATGAAATGACTGTTGCTTTATGCCACTAGGTTTGGGGTGGTTTGTTATGCAGCCATGGTGACTCGAATACCACCCGGTTAATGAGGAGGAGTGAATCATACAAATGTATTGGAAAGAATTTTAGATTTATTGCTGATTAGACATCAAATGTTGACCTCAAAAAAGAAAACATAACATTTAATATGTGGCTATAATAATGAGAACTTCAAACTGGCTAATGAGTGAAGCTCATTCAAAGCTATGTAAGATAATTCATTGCACAAGAAAAAACTTGGAATGTTGTGAAAATTTACAACTAATAGATAAAAGAAACTTGATAGAGGTTTGGCCAAATTTGACAACATCCTGAAAACGTACATAAAAGTACAAATAATGAGCTGTGAAGTTGAAAAAAATTTTCTAACCTATCAATAAAAGAACAACAAATTTTAGTCAACCATGCTAGGGGAGAGACCAATCATCTTTCTACTCCCTCTGTGGAAAGTGCATTACAAAATCACTGTCATATGAATATGAAGGCAATGAAAGAGTACACAGCAAAAAATGTAGGAGGAAAAGAATTATAAAGGTGATCAGGTAGTTAATGAACAAAAACATACTATTTTTCTGGATATGACGTGGCATTGACGAGTTCAAAAAATTTCTAATTTTTATAAATTCTTTTTTCATTTTATTTTATTTTATTTTATTTTTTTAAATCTTTTCCTTTAAGATTTTTATTTACTTATTTGACAGAGACAGAGAGAGACACAGCGAGAGAGGGAACACAAGCAGGGGCAGTGGGAGAGGGAGAAGCAGGCTTCCCGCTGAGCAGGGAGCCCGATGCGGGGCTCGATCCCAGGACCCCGGGATCATGACCTGAGCCGAAGGCAGACGCTTAATGACTGAGCCACCCAGGCGCCCCTCTTTTTTCATTTTAAATAAACATTTGTACCTAATTTTATTTTAATATTTTTGTTTTATTTTATTAAATAGGGCCATCTCAAATTATATAAGCTTTAGGTCCCACAAAATTGGGATCTATCCCTTTGCTTATCACATAGAATTTGTATGGGAATTAAATAAGACGATTACGAGTCAAGAGGTTACTATCATGTTACTATAGGAGTACGGTATGTACTTACACAATATTAGCTGTTATTATTACTATTCATTCTGCCTCAACTGCCTTTCTGTGCTTCCTGCTTAGGCCTCAATCACTTCCTTTATGCCTCAAACTTCTACCAGCTCACTGCACTGTATTTTCCCCTTCTTTTCAATGGAGAGTGTGCTGGAATTGCCTGGATTCCAGTTACAGCAGTGGAATTTGTAAATGGTAGACATTTGTCTTGGGTTTTTTTTTGTGTGTGTGTGCATGTCTTTCCAGCATCTTTTAAACACCCTCTAATGTTTGGGAAGTTTCCTGTCTTATAAGTCCCGTCTCTCCAAAGCAGTAGCCAGAAAACTTGCGTTCCCAGCTACCTCTGCAGTTAGGGTGCTGGCATGTGACTGGGGTTCTGCTGGTAAGTCATACATTGGTTTGGAGCTGAGCAATGGGGCAGAGGGATGCAGAATTTATGGTCTGGAGAGCGTGTGGGGAAGGCATCTGGCTGTTGGGGGGCAGCTGTGGCAGAGCTCTGATGTCTGGTCCCGAGGGTCATCGGTATGCACTGGGCAGCGTTGGGTGAACTGAGTGCTGGTGTCAGGGGTGTGGACGCTGGAGCGCCCTTGTGGGCTGTTGAGTTTCATCCCTGATGTGTATGTAGCTGAGGACCCTGGCTCTCTGCCTCCCTTGGAGACTGCATGGTTCAGTCGTCTTTGATTAATTCTTCTCTGCCTAAGATGATCAGAGCAGAATCTGTTGTTTGCAATTGGATGCCCTGATTAAGAAACTAGTTAGTGGTCCCTGGGTCTCTTTTTTCTGCCACTGTTATCTATTCTTCACATCACAGCTAGAATGATCTTTTAAAAACTCAAATCCCATCTCATCACTCAGGATGAGCCCCCAAATTCATAAGTGACCCCAACATCCTTCATGCTCTGTCCTGGGTGGGAGTGGGAGCAGCAAAATGAGTTTTCCACAAAACGAGAGGATTTTTTTAATTCCTTTCCCAGAAGGGAAGAAGGGTAGAAACATCTCTTGCCTTTCTCTCAAGCTTTCACTCACTTCCTGGGAGGAGGAGAACTTACTGGTGATACTGGAGAAAGCATATTGCCCATGCATGGCCTAAGCCCTCTTCGGCTTGCTTTCTCAGGCTGGCCTGCCTTAGGCTGCACACACTTTTTTCCCCTTCAGGTGGCGAGCTTGGGGCTGGGCTTGCTTGGAGTGACCCGTAATTTGTACAGGTTTTCTGCCTGTAACTGGGTGTGGGGGTGAGGGTGGGGGTGGTGGTAAACGTGGGGAGTAGGAAGCTCATTTTGATTTTGGGTTCAAGCCAAAGTCAGTAATAAAGCTGATCATCTGCTCCCTCTCTATTACCAATGTATTTTCTTAGTTGGTAGAGAACCCAAAAGGGAGAGAGGTTAACTGGTTAACTGGACCTTTTCGGTTAACTGGACCTCTTCACGCCCCAGCAATTTTGGTCTCCCCTTATCTCTCCCTCCTATTTTGTCACTTCCGTGTTGCTCACTATACTCAATTGTAAAGGATGCCTTGCAGTTTCTAGATTGTACCACGCTCTTTATCACCTATGGGCCTCTGTACATTTTCTTCCCTTTCTTACCTCTTTCCCTGGATAACTTCTTGTTATTCAGAATTCAGTTAAGATAGCCTCTCCTTCCTGAAGCGTTCTCCATCTCTCTCAGACTGGGTTCGGGACCTCTTCTTTGCCCCTCACCACCTGTCTTGCTGCTATCTTTGGTACACATCTCATATAAAATTGTAAGATTGTAATTGGCTGTTATCCCCAGTGAGGTTGCGTTTTATTCTCCTCTGCCCCAAATTCCTGGCACACACTTGACATGGTATTTTCCTTTTTAAAAATTTTATTTATTTATTTTTAAAAGATTTTATTTATTTATTTGAGAAAGAGACGGAGAGAGCACGAGTGGAGGGAGGGGCAGAGGGAGAGGGACAAGCAGACTCCCTGCTGAGTAGGGAGCCCAATGCAATGCAGGGGCTCCATTCTAGGACCCCGAAATCATGACCTGAGCTGAAGTCAGACGCTCAACCGACTGAGCCATCCAGGTGCCCATTGACATGGTATTTTCTGAATGAAAAACTTGATCTTCCTAAAGGTGCATCATGGCACACTGGAGGGCCACTCGTATTGGAAGTGTTCTGTAAGAGAATGATTCTCTAAGCGCTTAGTTTCTGCATGCGTGGAGTCTTGAATGGACAGAGCTCCCCAGCCTGTTGCATCTGGCTATAAACAGCCTTGCCTGGGACTCTTCATGGGGAAGCCCCAAAGAGTGGGATTTAGTTATGCAAGTGAGGTTCCTGCAGTTACTGAGAGAAATGAGCCATAGCCCTTGCTTGGCCTCAGTAGGCTGAGGGCTGCCCAGGAGGGGCTCTGCGACCTTCATGTCTACTCCAGCAGCCAGCTCCCAAGGGTCCGGCTGCCCCCTATGGACAAGAGGCCCAAGGAGCTGTCAAGAAGTTGGGCTTTCATGTGCTCAGGGAGTCCAGAGTGCATGCAGCCCAAGGTGTCGCCCTCATGGGTTGGAGGGCGGGGAGTCTAAGGGGTCTTCTGAGAGGTCAGCTGTCTGTAGTGGTCCTGAATATCTTCACGCATATTCAATACTTTTGTCTGTTACCTGCTGGCCCCACCTCATGGTGGCTGCTTTAACAGTGCACGTGCGCGGGGCGCCTGGGCAGCTCAGTCCGTTAGGTGGCTGCCTTCAGCTCAGGTCACAATCCCAGAGTCCTGGGATCGAGCCCTGCGTCAGGCTCCCTGCTCGGCGGAGAGCCTGCTTCTCCCTCTCCCTCTGTCTGCTGCTCTGCCTACTTGTGCTCTCTCTCTCTCTCTGTTAAATAAATAAATAAAAATCTTAAAAAAAAAACCAAAAAACAGTGCACGTGCACATTAGAGCTCCAACGGTGCTCTATTGAAATACTTGATATGAAAAAGTATGATTGGAGGGGCGCCTGGGTGGCTCAGTCGGTTAAGCGTCCGCCTTCGGCTCAGGTCATGATACCAGAGTCGTGGGATCGAGCCCCGCATGGGGCTCCCTGCTCAGCGGAGAGCTTGCTTCTCCCTCTCCTCCTCGCTCAGTGTTCTCACTTGCTATCTCTGTCTCTTGCTCTCAAATAAAAAAAAAAAAATCTTAAAAAAAAAAAGTATGATTAGATATGAAATCCTTTCTCATTATTACAAAACTTTTCAAAATTACCATTTGTCAGTGAAAGAAAAGGAAGAGCTAGTAAATATAAATATGTACTTGCATGTAATTCAAATTATTGCAAAATTTTGAGTGACTTTGAAAAGGTTTTCCGGTTTTGATCACTCACTTCCGTGAGTAGTTTTCTTTGATGGTGACCATCAGTTATTTATTTATTTATTTGACAGAGAGAGAGAGACAGCGAGAGAGGGAACACAAGCAGGGGGAGTGGGAGAGGGAGAAGCAGGCTTCCCGCCGAGCAGGGAGCCCGATGCGGGGCTCGATCCCAGTACCCTGGCACCATGACCTGAGCTGAAGGCAGACGCCTAACCGACTGAGCCACCCAGGTGCCCCAACCATCAGTTATTTTTAAGAAATCAATACTGAAAGATCTTGATCAGGAGGCATTTAGTCATTTTCAAGCCCAAAATGTAATATAAAAATTATGTTTACAGAAAAAAGCTCAAGTTTCTTATAAAAATATGAATATTTTATTTGGAAGTTTTATGTAAAACCAGTATTTAAAAACTTCCATATTACTGTATATTTTCTTTTCCTTATAATTATGTAGTGAAAAGAGAATGCAATGAATTTTTTCCCATCAATGCCCCCAGTTCCCTTCAGTTTACTCTGGTGTGCCACTCAAATATTAGCACTTTCTATGTGTGCCATGATGTGAGGAAGGTTGGAAGTACTGCACTGAGCCACTTCTTCCAGGAAGTCTTCCAGAAACACACTCAAACAGTTATCAATCATTAACCTTCCAATGCATGTTTATACATCTTTATAATTACTCTCATTTTATGTTTCTGTCAGTTTGTTTTCTCTCCACTCCATTCTCCCCATGACCACCCACAGATTAGGAGCCCCAGGAGAGCAAGGTGTTTTCTGAATATCAGGAATGCCATAGAGTTGTGGGCTCATTGACTCTGACTATTTGTCTGAGGATGTTCTCTGACCCCCAAGTTCCCTTTAGCTGGTCTTTTTTCTTTTTTAGCTGGTCTTTCTAAACAGGGTCCAGACCATTTTATTCCAAATACACCAGGGTTAAGGTTTTCCCTCTGATGCCTCCAGCCTCCAAAGTGATTGCATCGGTCAAAATTCTTGACAATGACAGAAGCTGCCTGGTTGAAGAAACAGAAGAATAATTGATTAACAAAATATAGAGGGATGAGGACCATGCCAGAGGCTAAGCTTCTAGGAGTAACTTCCAAACATGACCTGGTCAGCTGAGGAAAACCCTGGGGCTGCCACCAGGGACCAGATGCCACTTCTATGCCAGAAACTTGCTGTTGCAGCCTTCTTTGCCATCCCCCAGGAAAGAGTGCTGCTCCTTGCCTCTTGTGGGCACCAGCTACTTAGGCACAGGTGCACTTATTGGTCGAACTAGGTCACATGCCTGGAGGGCTGGGAAGAGTTCTCAGCTGCACAGAGGGAGGTTGTTTCTTTGCCCACCAGACTTCTAAAGAGGAGAGTTCTGCAAATGTTGAAAGAGTGTCAAATGCTAGGTGGTCAAAATGAGTGTTAAATGTTTACTCTCTAGGTCCTCTCCAGGATGTCCCGAGGGCTTCACCCAGTCTGAGGTGCTGGTGAAGGAGGTATGGGATCAAGCTGATGGTACACACTGGGAGGGTAACGGGGAATCCAGGGAGATGCTCTTGTCCGGTTGGACATCCTATCACCCGTTATGGATGATGTCAGAAATCAAGGGTGGAGAAAGGCAAGGAAGAATATTTAAATATTTATTTGGAATATTTCAAAGGGGGAATAACTCTCCTTCTAAAAGGCCCCAGAGCGTAAGACTGCAGTGTGTTTCTGGGAGAAAACTAGATCAAAGAGCCAGGCAAACTCCTTCATGGGCGCTGGGCAGGTCACTGAGTTGGTGTCAGTTTCATAGACATTTGCCTTCATGACTGACACAGACTTCTCACTACTGGTATAGACACACCTTGCTCAGGGATCCAGAACAATCTAGAAGATGCTCTTCCCCATAAATATTCTTCCTTGTGAGCAGCAGTCCCTTCCAGTCTATCTTGTCCTAATAACCCATGCTCTGATGGTGAGTCTTGGGTGTGGGACAGGAGGTAAGATACAGATTTATCTCTGTTTTAATTCCAACGTTTTCTGCCAGGAAGCCTTACTTCTTTGAGGGGCTGCATGGTTTCTGTTCAGCTGGGGTTTAACTCCAGCACCTGAAGGCTGGGAGGAGGAGTAGTCAGTGAGCGAAAAGACATCCCCTGAGTCCCTTCAGGGTGAGGAGACCTGCCTCTTGACCATGCGCCGCAGGGCACCTGCCACCTCCTTGTTCCGAAGGGTATAGATGATGGGGTTGAGCATGGGTGTGATGACTGTGTAGAAGAGGCTGAGGATGCGGTTCATGGTGACAGAGGAGCCCCCCTGGGGCTGGATGTAGGTGATGCTGGCTGTTCCAAAGAAGAGGAAGACCACAAGCAGGTGGGAGGAGCAGGTGGAGAAGACCTTGCGGCGGCTCTGGGTGGAGGCCATTGCCAGGATGGCCCCCAGGATGCGGGCATAAGAAGCCATGATCAGAGAGAAGGGGACCATGATGAAGACCACGGTGGCTGTCACCACAGAGATTTCACTCTTGTGCTTCCCAGCACTTGCCAGTCTCAGTACCGGCAGGATGTCACAGAGGAAGTGCGGGACGATGGGGTGGCTGGGGAAAGGCAGAGTGAAGATGAGGGACGAGTGGGTGGTGGCTGTGATGATGCCCATGAGCCAGGAAACAGCCACCATGGCCATGCAGGCCCGCCAGTTCATGAGGGCGGAATAGTGCAGGGGCCGGCAGATGGCAATGTAGCGGTCATAGGCCATGGCTGTGAGCAGGCAGCACTCTGAAATGCCCAGGACAATGAAGACATACATCTGGGCTACACAGCCCTGGAAGGAGATGGCTTGGGGGTGTGGGGAGGCCAGGTCGGCCAGGGTCCTGGGCACAATATCCGTGGTGTACAGGAGCTCCACCACTGAGAGGTGACGCAGGAAGTAGTACATGGGTGAGTGCAGGGCAGGGCTAGCCTGTGTGAGGAGGATGATTGTAGAGTTACCGAGCAAGGTGACCAGGTAGACCAGAAGCACCACCCAGAACAGGGGGCCCTGTAGGGCCCTGAGGTCAGAGAATCCTAGAAGGAGAAATTCAGGCAGAGTATGATTTTCCTCAGCCATCACTTCAGGCCAGAACCTACGGCACAACCAAGGAAGAGACATTTATATAGAAACGAGCAGCATTTCTGTAATTTAGTAAAGCACTTTTCATACAGTCCCGCTGGAATCAACTGAGAGAGTTAGGGTCTCTACTTTATGGATGAGGCCATCTCAGAGGGGCTAAATAATTTGCCTGAAGTAATACCAAGGAAGCTGCAGGCCTGGGACTTGAACGTAGGTTTCTTGGCTCCAAATTCGCTGTGTTTCCCACTGTTCCTGATGCTCTAAGTCTTGGTGCAGGGTCTAATTCCCAGGGGGAGAGACCGCAGCCCTGTACTTTGGGTCTTCCTTCGGAGTGGAGATGGAGCAGTGCTACGTTCTAAGCCCCTTTGTATTTCCTGGACTGAAACCCCAGCCTGAAAGAGATGATGTAGCACCTGCGTCATGGACTCAGTCAGGGACTGTCCTAAGCTGGTATCTGATGATCACCATGGTGGGCTGTGGATTTAGAATGCCATGCAATGGTGGGATTGTGATAATACTGCCGAACTGTATCATGCTTTGGGATTCTATCAAGCCCTTTTTCACAGATTACTGGATTTTAGCCTGTGTCCTGTGAAGGGAGTGGGCCAGGGACTGGCCACACTGTATTTGGCTCCCTGTGCTGAGCTACACCAGCTACTCTGTTTTAGCACGCTCTGTTCTCCCATGCGTTTCCACAGAGTGTGCTCCTGCAGAGAATGTTTCTATGCATTCTATTAAAATCCTGCTCATCCTTCAAGCTCAACTCAAATTCCACCTCCCCTATGGCAGCCTCTCTGCTCCTCAAGGTCAGAAATGATTACCCATGGCATTTCAAGATTACATGTGTCCGTAAAGGTCGTATTTTTCAGCATGGCCAGGGGCTTATCAACAACATCTTTGAGGGGTGCTGGGCAGTGTCTGTGGGCATATCTGCAGAGATGGGGAGCTGACCATCTTCGGAGGTAGCCCCATCTAACTTTGGCCTCCTCTGCTTGTAGGATGGGTCTTTCATTATATTTGCTTTGGTTAAATTCTTAGTGTTTTACAGAATGTGTTACCCGTCTTGCTCCAGATAGCTCTTCCCGCACTTGAAGAAAGCACCTTCCTCTGTGTTCTCCTGAGTCATTAGTTGTGCCTGGGTCCCAGCACTTTTTAGTGCAGTCTCCACTGTAAGATCCTGCAGGACAGTTGGGGAGGTAGTGGGGGGCTGTCTGTTTTAACAGCTACTGGTGCTTCCCAAGTGCCCGGTCCCTGCCAGGCACCATGCCAAAGGGCTTACCATTCTCGAAATCACTGGATCTTCACAATCACACTACGACATAGAAACTTTCTCCATTTTACAGATGAGTCAGTGGAAGCCCAGACAGCATTAGTAACTCTCTTGAAATCACATTATCTGGTAACGGAGGGCATTTGGGCTTAAATCCAGCCCCACTTAACACCAGAGTCTGTGCTTTTAGTCAGTTCTCTACTGTCTTAGAGGCAGTTCAATCACTGGGACAACTAGCAGGAGATCTTGCACGTGCCAAGTGCTCGGCTGAGTATTATTAGATAAATGAACAATTCCTACTTATAAAGATGGGGGAACTGATGAACAGAAAGATGAAGTGATCTGCCTAAAATTAGGCAGCCAGTGAGACAAACAGGACACTGGGCCCAAGTCTTGTACAAGTCTGGGTTCCCAGCATTGGCAGGGCCTTATCACCCACATTCACCCCACACACAAGATTATCCTGGGCATCTTCCTTGTTAGGCAGGAGAGTCTCACACTTTCTGTCTTTGCTCATAGACCTAGCCTTCCTCCCACCCCCACTTTGCTTACGGTATTTTTTTTGCCTTACGTCATTTACTCTACAGCTTCCACTTAGAGATTACCGTGTGCTGGGCACCCTCTCAGGTGCCTTCATAACAGTTCTAGTGCTAGTTGTTCTCTCATCATTGCAGAGAAGGAAGCAGAGCTCTGAGAGTTTAAATTACCAACCCAAATCGCAAGATTAGTGAGTCGCAGAATCAGAATAGTTAACTCTTGCCTGAGGTTTCAACCATCCTGCCTATGGTATCTCCAGCGAGGCCAACAGCCTTACCCTACACTCCTGGGAGATAAACTCCATCTAGTGGGTTTGGACAGAAGTAGTGTCCGAGTCCCTTGGTCCTCTTCTCTCCTGTTTATAACCCTTCAGATGCTCACACCACTAATATTGATGTTTGGGGTAGGTTCTTGTTATTCTCAAATTTAAAAAATGTTATTTTTGCAGTTAAAATACTTAAGAAATATTTGAGTCAAGTCGTCTATGATTTCCCCACTTGAGTTAAGTTCTTTTCTTTCTTGTATATTACCCTCAAGTCTTTGTCCCACCGCAAACCCATTTTACATGCTTGTAATCATAGTGTATATACAGTTTTGTCTTTTTCCTTTCCTTTTTTTTAATGTTTTATTTATTTATTCATGAGAGTCAGAGAGAGAGATAGAGAGAGGCAGCGGCAGAGGGAGAAGCAGGTTCCCCGCCTAGCAGGGAGCCTGATGCGGGACTCAATCCCAGGACCCTGGGATCGTGACCTGAGCCGAAGGCAGACGCTTAACCATCTGAGCCACCCAGGCGCCCCTCCTTTTTTTTTTTTTAAGTTTTTATTTATTTAAGTAATCTCTGCATGCAATGTAGGTCTTGAACTCATGACCCCAAGATCAGGAGTTGCGTGCTCTTCTAACTGAGCCAGCCAGCTGCCCCTTTTTCCTTTCCTTTTTAATGTTTGCTTGAAGCATGTTGCTGTGAGACCACATAGTATTCTGAGTGATTTTTTTTTTAAAGATTTTATTTATTTATTTTTGTGAAACAGAGAGAGAGAGGGAGGGAGGGAGAAAACGAGTGGGCGGGGGGGGGGTGCAGAGGGAGAAGCAGACTCCCCGCTGAGCAAGGAGCCCAATGTGGGACTTGATCCCGGGACCCTGAGATCATGACGTAAGCTGAAAGCAGACGCTTAACTGCCCTTCTGAGTGATCTTATCCAAAGTTCTTTAGTAGTCCGTTGAATTTCTCCATTACCATTTAACCAACACTTCTCATACTCTTGCAACTTAAATTCTTCCATTGGCTGTATTTGTTATTTTAGATAATGATGGAAACAATATCTTTAAGTACGTTTCATTTTGTTCCTGTTAACTTATTCCCTTAGGAAAAATTTCAAAGAGTGGTAATTGGCTAAGGGTATGGACATTTTTATGGGTCTTGCCATTGTAATATGTACTTTTGGGTTTCCTTTAACTGAACACAAGTGGCAATGCTAACCTTACTTCCCTGAGTAAAGCTGGGATTCTTCTTCATCCTGTCTGTCCTCATCAAGCCTCTCCCACCATCCCCACCTCATCTTTGCCACACCCTGAGCATCTCTTTACTTCAGTCTTCTAATTATGTTTCACCCCAAGATATCATCTGTGAAGGGAGAGAGCTAAACTTCTCCTTCCTTACTTATCCTCTCTCTTCCCTGCTCTATTCCCAGCTCCATCTTCCCTGTTTACACTCTGCCTCTGATAATTTCCCTCTTAACTTCTCTTATCTCCCGAACATCCTGAGACACTTGCGACAATCTTCAGAGAGACCCTGGCCTTGAGGCCACTCTTCAAAATCTCCCACAGAGGAACAGAGAGAAGGACAGAGAGCCCTTTTGGGTCATAGAGAGGGGCTGAGGCTCTCTCTCTCTCTCTCTCTCTTTTTTTTTAATTTTTATTTATTTATTTAATAGAGAGTGAGAGAGGGAGCACAAGTAGGCAGAGCGGCAGGCAGAGGGAGAGGGAGAAGCAGGCTCTCTGCCGAGCAGGGAGCCCGATGCGGGGCTCGATCCCAGGACCCTGGGATCATGACCTGAGCCGAAAGCAGCCGCTTAACCGACTGAGCCACCCAGGCACCCCTCTCTCTTTTTTATTTTAAGATTTTTTTTTTTTTTGTCGAAGAGAATGAGAGAGAGAGAGAGGGAGGGAGAAAGAGCACAAACAGGGGAGGTGCAGAGGGAGAGGGAGAAGGAGACCTCCCGCTGAGCAGGGAGCCCGACTCGGGGCTCAATCCCAGGACTCTGGGATCATGACCTGAGCCGAAGGCAGGCGCTAACTGACTGAGCCACCCAGATGCCCTTTTTCTTCTTCTTCTTTTTTTAAAAATTATTTTTAATTGTGGTAAAAAACATATAGCATAAAATTTACCATCTTAACCACTTTTTAGTGTATGGTTTAGTAGTGTTAAGTATATTCAGATTGTTGTGCAATGAATCTCCAGAACTTTTTCATCTTGCAAAACTAAAACTTTATACCCGTCAAACAACTTCCCATTTTCCCTGTCCCGTGACTCTTTTGAAAACCGAACCTCTCACCCCCAACCCCTTCAGTAAGTCTTAGTGACATAGGCAGGTGGAGAAATCAATCAGGTAAGTGGTATGTGAATGGAGCAACAGATAACTTGTGGCTAAGTGGCTAGATGGACAGAAGGTGAGGGGACAGAGGTGTGGGTGGCTGGCTGCATGACTACTCAGCCTAGAGAGCCCTGAGTACAGGAGGTAAGGCTCTCAAAAGGGGACAGGAATTGATAGCAGCTCTTTAGGGGTAGATTTGTCATCTTGGGGGCAAGGGAGCTGGGATTCTGGAGCCCACTGAAGGATGTGGGAAATGGCGGGAGGACTGCCTTTATTAAGTCAGGGAGGTCTTGGGGAGCATAGCCAGACAACTTATCTTTGTTCTTTCAGACTTTTATTTTTGGCCTGAAACATTAATAATGGGAGTTGCACATGGGTGTGTGTGTGTGTGTGTGTATTAGGGAGGATATGGGGCAGCAAAGGAGGATGTGAGCAGCTCTATCTGTGGGCTCTGAGATGGGGACTATTAACAGGAACCTGAGAAAAAATGTCCTAAGTTTTCATCAGGCGTTGACCATAGACAGTATGGAGACTATGAATGCCCACCTGATTTACATACCACTTGTGATCCCACAGACCTGCACACGCTCACTGCCCACTGCCTCACTTCCATCTCTTCGCCATACACACCTCATCACACATTCAAAGGTTTGCATAGTCTGAGTATATACACACTTACCTTGCTGTATTATATGCAGTTTTATCTGGGAGAAATTGTCCAGGCCCCCCATCTCCTTCTCATTCCTTCTCCCTGTCCAGCCAGCCTGGTGGCACCTGAATCACACCTCTGCAAATGCAATGGAAACTTCAGCTGGATTCTTTTCTCCCATGCCCAGGGACAGGTGTTGGCTCCCAGCTCACATAGAGAAGTTCTAAGGCCCTCTGTTCTTCTTCCCTTTCTACCCTTGGCAGGGTCTAGCCTTACTGGGGAAGGACCAAGCCTGCCCAGCACCGTGTGGGGGCACTTACCTGGCGGAGATGGAAAAGGCCACAAAGGCAGGGTAGGGGCTGCTGGGTGCCGGCCTTGAGCTCTGTTCTTCCCTCCCCTCTTGGAAGTCTTAACCTCTGTGGTGCCCACAGTTATTCTCCAGCTGCTGTTGTGTCTTCACCCCCTTGGGACCTAGGAGGCCCTGACTCTTGGTGTTTCCCTAGGTGACTCTGAGCTGAGGTAGTGTCATGGGCCAGGTGATTCTGCCTGGGTCCCCAGTGCCTACTGTACCCTCTCATCTCTCCTTGATCTCATTTCTCTTGGCCAACCTGTGTCCTTTTCCCTTTCCTCACACCTTGTTCCCTCTCCTGTCTAACTTTCACCTCCTCCCTCATTTAGGGTCTCCTTGGTCACAGATAGCATGAAATTTGAGGGTCTCCCTCTGATATGTCTAGACTCTCACAATGGGTAATTCATTCATCTGCATGAAATCTTGGCTCTCAGTTAAGTGTGGATACTTCTGGAAAATTCTAGAAGTTACCTATAGTGAAACATGATTTAGTCACATTGATCTCCATTCTTAGTTTGCTTTTTAGATGGAAAGTGTTCCAGTGAAGACATTGTCTGTCTGGTTCCCCAGGGTTTCACGGCAGGGAGATCAGGGTTTCCATCAATCTCCAGGTCTCTCGTGTTACTGCAGATGTTCTTAGTGGTGCCGTTAAACAGAGAGTAAGCCTTCTGAATGTTTTCAGTCTGGGAAGGGTGGTGAAGTTCGGGGGTAGAACAGAGTATTACCTGGAATAGCGAGGGCCATTCCCTCAACTCCTGATGCCCTCTACTGGACACTGGCTTCTTTTCCATTTCTTACCTCCCGTTTTCTGCATTTGTCCCTACAACTCCACTGAATCTCTCTAAGACCACCAACAACCCCATGTTGTCAAATCCACTGGGTAATTTCAATCTTCATCTCAATTTCTCAGTGGTATTTGGTCTCCTTCTTAAAACTCTTTCTTTTTTAACTTCTGTGACTCCCAAACACGCATCTTTGCCCCTGGCTTCTCCTTGTATACATAGCTGAGTATCTCCCCTTAGACGTCTTAGACATCTTCATCTCCCCTTAGATGTCTTAGATGACATCCTCATCCCAGCAAGGGACCTGTTCCCATCCAGTTGCTCGGATCAAAAATCTAGCCCTCCATTTTAATTCATTTGTTTTAATACTCCACATTCAACTTCTCAGCAACTCCTGTCAGTTCTGCCTCCAAAATGTAATCCCACCCACCTCATCACCTCCATGGCTAGGATCTTAGTCCAGCAAATTGTCCCTCCCTATGACCATTCCTGTTCTCCAATTTGTCTCCACGCAGCCGCTGTGATTTTCTCCAAGTGTAAGTCAGATGATATCATTCCTCTCCCTTAAATCCTCCAGTAAATCAGTAACTTCTGTTTAGGTAGAATAAACTGCAAACTCCTTCCCTTGATTTCTAAGACCCTAATGATTCCGTCCCTTTGTATTAAGCATGTCTTTTTATTCTGATGTTTTGACATCTGGAGCCTTACTGATCCTGGCTAGACTGCCCCTCCCAAGATCAGCTAATTCCTAGAGATAACAAATGACTCATCTATAAGCGTGCCTTTCGTATGCAAACCAACAATCCAGAGTCTGCACCCTCCGCCACCACCTTTATTGGGTTCTAACACTCTGGGCCAAAATATTCTTGGGACCTAATCATCCCAGGGTCGGATACCAGACAACCAGAGACAGCCCCTAAACCTAGAACTGGCTGAAATTATCCAAACTAGCTAAACCGAAACTTGCCTAGTCTGCTTACCCTGCCTTGCCTATTCCTTCCCAAGAAAATCACAATACAGGCTCTTGTGCACATGACCTCTCACTCCCTGTGTCTCCTGATCTACCCCAGTGCTTCTCCCTGTGGCTATGTATGGTGCAGCATGCCCCTCCTCTTGGGAACTGTGAATAACAAAATATCTCTTCAATGGGAATCGTCTTCTGATCTGCTGCCCTCATCCTGTTGGAAAAATAATGATGAAACCTACATTTTACAACACCCTGCTCTTGTTTTCCCTCCACTATGCTCCGGCCACACTAGCCTTTGTTCTCTTCCTTAAACCTACTTGCTGTTCCCTCTGTCCAGAGGCTTTGCCCTACATCTTTCACAGGTGCCTTCTCATTATTCAAGTTTCGGCTCAAATTTCATCTCTTTAGAAAGACTTTTCTTTCTTTTTTTTTTTTTAAATGTTTTATTTATTTATTTATTCATGAGAGTCAGAGAGAGGGAGAGAGAGAGAGGCAGAGGCAGAGGGAGAAGCAGGCTCCCCGCTGAGCGGGGAGCCCGATGCGGGACTCGATCCCAGGACCCTGGGATCATGACCTGAGCCGAAGGCAGACGCTTAACCATCTGAGCCACCCAGGCGCCCTAGAAAGACTTTTCCAAACTGCCCTAGAGACTGTAAAACCATACCCCGATCGCCCTACTTTATATTCTTTACGGCATGCGTCTCCGGCGGAACTGTAATATTTGATGTTTTTGTTTGTTTGGGTGTTTAGTGTACGTCTCCCCCACTGGAAAGTATGATCTGCACAGGCAAGGACTTTGTTTCATTCATAGCGGTTGCTTCAGAGCTTGGAAGAGGAGCGGGTTAATAGCTTTGCGGAGGTGCTTTGACAGGTGTTACTGATGACTCATTCACAGCATGACTTTCTGTCTCCTCGAGTCTAGAGAGCTCAAGACGACAGTCCTCAAACTCCCTTACAGCTCTGGTTTATCTGAGAATTTCTTAGTTTCAATTTCAATTTTTAAAAAATTTGAGTATAGCTGACACACAGCGTTACATCAGCTTCAGGTGTACGACCTAGTGATTGAACACCTCTCTATGTTATGCTGTGCTCCCCGCAAGCTCACCACACAATGCTATTACAGTACTATCCACTATTCCCGGCGCTGTACCTTTCATCCCTGTGACTTAATCATTCCATAACCGGAAGTCTGTACCCCCCACTCCCCTTCACCTATTTTTTGCGCATATCCTCAATGCTGCCATCCCTGGCCAACATGTACGCTATGCACCACCAGGGCAAGTTTCTAAGGCTGCCACCCTCCCTCTCCTCAAGGCCAGGTAGGCACATTTGCTTTTCCACTGGTCCTGTTGTGTAGCCACTGTCCTTGTCCCCCCTCCATTGGTCTGGAGGACGGTATAGCACCCACAGAAGCCTTACTAACTTCACTCAGCGAGCCTTAAATGATAGCCAGCAAAACATGTCTTTACTGAACACTGAAATGTCTCTAATGAGAAAAGCTGTGCTCCAAAATAGAATGGCCTTGGACATGATCACTGCCTCGAAAAGAGACACCTGTGCCATTATCCAAACCGAATGTGTGTGTTCACGAGTCTGCTGATGTACCATCTTTATTAAATCTCATGAGGACATGGGTGAATGCCCTAAGTGATCCAACCTCCCACCTAAGGGACTTAATAAATCAGTGGTTCAGATTATGGGACTCTTGGTGGGGAATCATTCTGTGAATCTTGGGTTTTTTCTTGCATGTACCTATATTGCTGCTGTGCACCTGTCTCCAACGCAACGCGGCACCTCCACGCCAGGAAAACCCTTTGCTGCCTGCTCAGGGCGTATTGCCGAGGAGGGAGAGGGGGGCATGCAAGACTGTGAGCGGGTCGCCAGGCGTGCAGGGCAGGACGAGGTCATCGGGAGGATGTGACCGCTGGTTGACCCCAGAGCTGCACCTGCGCAGCGGGGGGCTCCTTATCCCCTCCCCTGTGCTTTGAATGTGCGGTCCTCCCACGGTGGGAGCCGTTTTCAAGCACGTAACGTTGAGGGGATAAGGTGTTGTTGAGACCTCCTGGATGGTGTACATTACTGAACCGGTTAAGTCCTCCATACCACCTTTTACGATTGCGGTGGGCGGGTGCCGAGTCCACGGTCTAGCGGCCGCTCAGCACGAGCCCGCGGGTAAGTTCGCTCGCTTGCCGAACCTGCCGCCTGCCAATCTGGAGTGGCTGCCTCTTCCCTCGGTTTCTCTTTGTTCTCCGTGGGCCGGGCCCCGTTTATGAACCGACAGCTCGGAGGTCCCTCCGCTGGGCCGGGAGACGAGCCTCCCAGGTTCTGGGTGTGGGGACCCTGGGAGGATTTTGTGTGATGCCCGCCGGTGTGCACCGGGTCCCCTGGGCCTCACGGCGGAGAAACTGGTTCCCTGCTCCCGAGGTGGCCTTCCTGCCTCATTCACAGAGCAGCGCCCGGAGAGGGGTTTGTAGTAAGGCTCTTTGTGTGTCTGAGAACTGTGCTGACAGGTCCAGAAGAGACGGACAGAGGGCCAGATTGATTGCCGGAGAGAGGGGCCCATAAAGGGATGGATAACTGGCCACGTGGGCAGCGGACGGGTAGGTGGAGGTGTGGCTGCTGGATTACTGGGTGGCCAGGGGACCTGTGAAGGGAGGAGGTGACACTCTTGGAGGAGGGATGAAGTAGAAGGAGGCTCCTAAGGATAGGTTGGCCCCATGGAGGCAGAGGACCTCTGGCTTGACGTCAACGGGAACCGGTTTGGAATTTGGAACAAGAAAAGACAACCTTAACTTGGGACCTGAGAAAGAATGTCTAAGATTACCATTTGTCACTGGCTCTGCAAACGGAGCCTGTAGTGTGTGTAGTGTCTATGCTGGGAGGGAGATGTGGTCGGACAGCGGGTGTAGACGTGTCCTGTGCAGCTGGAGTGTGATGGGCCTGTGGGTGTCCCCGATGTACCTGGGGTATGGTATGTGGAAGAGACTGTCTACAGATTCCCCTCTGGACTGTGTTTTCTTCAGCCTGATGCACAGCTTCCATGTGGGGGTGGCCAGGAATGCCTTTCACTCTCTTTTCGAATTAGAGCTCCTGCTTCCTGGATCCAAGGTCTTTTTCTTTCTGAGTTCGGGTGGAGTACATTCTCCAGTAGCTCCAGATGCTGTTGGATGGTGCATAGGCAATACAGTTTTTGGGACTTTGCACATCTGAACATTCTTTATTCTAACCTTGTGCTTGTTTGAGAATTGGCTGGGTAGAGTAGTCTAGGTGTGATTATTATTATTATTATTATTTTTAGAATTTTGAAGGTATTATTCCATTATCTTCAAGATAGCAATGCTATTGTTGAGATAGCTGAATCCTTACATGGGCATCTCCTCTTTACGATCAATAATCCGTTCATGAAAAACAGATGTTCCGGGTGAAACTGCTAACTGGGAACCTATTTCTCATCATTTTAAATGGGAAAAAATATTATGTGACAGTGTCAACCCTAAGCCTCCAGTTTCCTAAAAAATAGTTAAACACAATAAAATGTTACCAAACTATAACACACAATAATACATTATCATGTTGTGTTGTAAAATGCTTAAAAAATCACCCAGACCATCAGTTAATATGGTTGTTCACAGACAGTTGCCTTGTATGGAACAGAAACTCTCTTCCGGCCAGCAACAGCCAGCCTGCACATTCTTTTTCACGATGTTCATTTCAAATCATCTCTGTGTAACTCAAGGCTTTTAGCACAGTGTTTTGCTAAAGTGCTTGGAGCTTTAGCAATGTAAATAGAAAGCTTTCTTACATAAACACTAGCTGGGAATGGTGCAATTGTTAAAATGTTTCCAATGAGTCATTGTAAACTCTTTAAAATTACTTTTTAGCAGGGACCCTTGGGTGACTCAGTCCTTTAAGCGTCTGCCTTCGGCTCAGGTCATGATCCCAGGGTCCTGGGATCGAGCCCCATGTCGGGCTCCCTGCTCCGCGGGAAGCCTGCTTCTCCCTCTCCCACTCCCCCTGCTTGTGTTCCCTCTCTCACTTGTTCTCTCTCTCAAATAAATAAATAAAATCTTGAAAAAACTACTTTTTTAATAGAGACAAACAGGAGTTTCTTGTCCCTTTTCAGCTTAGAAGCTGCTGCAGATTTCTCCTCTCCCACCTTCCCTCTCTCTCTCCACCCAGTCTGTTTGTCAGAGCACAGGCACACGTTCATCTTCTATTTTTTTGGTCTTTTAATTTTTGATGTTGAATTTATTGAACCTGTTGTAAAACTTTGAGATCATAGTCACTATGAGTTAAATCCCACAACTTAAAAAAATTTGACAAATTAGCAATCATGAACTACACAAATTCAAATTTGAGTGGTCATGTAAAATTAACAACACATGCAATGATATGTGTGTACACAACAATACTTACATTAGCTGAAAACAATTTTGAATTGGAGACAAAGGGCTGTCTAAAAATGTTTATAATTAGATTTAGTTCCCTTATGTACTGTTGAATTTCTGCCATAAATGCTTTTACCAAATCATAATAAGTTTGCTGTCCTGAGGTGGAAGGCTCTTCATCAGTTAAAGATAATATATCTTGGGGCGCCTGGGTGGCTCAGTCGTTAAGCGTCTGCCTTCGGCTCAGGTCATGATCCCAGGGTCCTGGGATCCAGCCCTGCATCGGGCTCCCTGCTCTGCGGGAAGCCTGCTTCTCCCTCTCCCACTCCCCCTGCTTGTGTTCCCTCTCTCTGCCAAATAAATAAATAAAATCTTAAAAAAAAAAAGGTAATATATCTTCTATATCTTGATGAAACATGTCCATTAATACCTTATCAGCACACATTGCCACTTTAATATCTTGTTTTGTAATTTCATAATGCCGTATATTTTGTACGTAATTCCCCACCAGCTTTAAAATGTCTGCAGAAAGGTATTCTAATACTGCTACTATGTAAACAGAAACCTGGTGGTCAATTTTATAACCTACGACCTCCTTTAATAAAGGATGAATTTTTTCTACTGGGAGAGATAAAGGGTTTCTTTGCTTTCTCTTTTCAATAGCCAATTGGGCATCAGCTATTGTCCACTTAACAATTGGATGAGGGAAACTTTTTTGAACACGTTCCTCTACATCTGAAGCACTTCGGGGCTGAGCTTGGCATAGAATATTTAATAATTGCAAAATTAATTCTTCAACATATTGAAGAGCCCCCGCCACTTGGGTGTGTTCTCCTCTCTGAAAAACTTGTACGGCAACTGCTGCCCATATATTCATCTTTTTTTTTTTTTTTAATGTTCTATCAGCCAACATATAGTACATCATTAGTTTTTGATGTAGTGTTCAACGATTCATTAGTTGTGTATAAGACCCAGTGCTCATCACCACACGTGCCCTCCGTAATACCCATCACCCGGCTACTCCATCTCTCACCCCCCTCCCTTCTGTAGCCCTCAGTTTGTTTCCCGGAGTCCAGAGTCTCTCATGGTTTGTCTCCCTCTCTGAATTCTTCCCATTCAGTTTTCCCTTCCTTCCCCTATGGTCCTCTGTGCTATTCCTTATGTTCCACATATGAGTGAAACCATGTGATGATTGTCTTTCTCTGACTGACTTATTTCACTTAGCATAATACCCTCCAGTTCCATTCATGTCAATGCAAATGGTGGGTATTCATCCTTTCTGATGGCTGAGTAACATTCCATTGTATATATGAACCACATCTTCTTTATCCATTCATCTGTTGAAGGACATCTTGGCTCCTTGCACAGTTTGGCTATTGTGGACATTGCTGCTATGAACAGTGGGGTGCATGTGCCCTTCTTTTCACGACATCTGTATCTTTGAGGTAAATACCTAGTAGTGCAATTGCTGGGTCATAGGGTAGCTCTATTTTTAACGTCTTGAGGAACCTCCATACTGTTTTCCAGAGTGGCTGCACCAGCTTGCATTTCCACCAACAGTGTAAGAGGGTTCTCCTGTCTCCACATCATCTTCTAAATAGAAGTTTCAAAAAATTTTTTTTTCGAATCTTTACAAATAAAATTTATGCTTCTATAAAATTTTTAAAAAATTTATACTTAGAAGGAAATTCCCAAGTAGAAAGTAATTTTGCAGAACGCATGCTTTGAACACCTGAAAATGTATTTGTAAATAGCAGTTTCAAAATCAGGATTTCTGTCTCCCTTCTTTCTTCTATTTTCCCCATTTCCTTCCTTTCTTCTCTTTTATCTCCCCCTTTCTTCCTCCCTCCCTCCCTCCCTTCCTCCCCCACCCCTAGGTGCTGTCTCATCTAGGATAAGCATAGAGGTGATTGTGCACATATGAAAGCACAATGAAAAGTTAGTGCAGTTCAGAGCTCCACCCTCTCCTTCCCCTCATAGAAAGACTTGGCACCTGTTATTAGAAAGGGAGGAAGAGAAAACTCCAAGTCACTGTTTTTCCCTATTTGAGCTAGGCGGCAAGAGCAGATGGCAGATGTGTACTCAATTCTATTTTCTTTAAGGATTTTATTTTGGTCTTTTAATTTTTATTGAGAGCCCTCAGATGGTTATTGGGAATTGTATCTAAGCAGAGTTCCTTAATCTGTGAGTACTCCGCTTCAGTGTTCTGAACAAAAATATTTATATTCTCAGTCCTGGTATATCAGAAAAACTACGCAACCATTGAACAAATCTTTCCCACTAATACCAGCATGCTACTTAAATTCATAAAATTTTCATAGACAGGTATCTTCTTAGATCTGGTATTTTCTTTGATTAAAGTTAAAATAAAAATACATTTAGCTAAGCCCTAAAATAAAAATCTCTGTAATTCTTAACCTTAACAGACTAGAAAAAATCACTCAACAATTTAAAAAATCATCCTACTCATACCACCATATCACTTAAATTTCTAAATTCCCTATGGGCAGACATCTCCCTAGATCTGACTTGTTAATGTTTAATAATTAAAGCAAGTCACTGAAAATGCCTATATAGTTAATTAACTCCATAAACACAGGTTTTGAGTAATTTTTATTAAGTTAATTTTTAACCAAATTACACATGAAAGTATCTGCATCGCAGGAAGAGTGCCTCCAAGTCAACAGCTATTAAAAGGAGCAGGCATTAAGAACAGTAAAAAGTAGCTCACAATGCCTTACTTAACCTGATCACACCCCTATGGGACATAGGAGTGATAAAAATTAAGCCATGAATGAAAGTTTGACTAAGTTATATTCTTCAGGGTTGGTCAATTTTGTGCCAGCCACCATAGTTGACATTTTCTAAAACAACAAAACAAAACAAAACAAAACAAAACAAAACAAAACACAAAACAGCAAAAATCCTCACTAGAGGGAGGTGTTTGTTTATATCATTCCCGGGACAATGGTTCCATTGTTTGAAGAACTTAAATCCTTTCAGTTTCCTAAACTGTGGTGCGAGTGTGACATTGTAAAAATAGAAACTCCCACTAGAGGGAGCCATTTCCCCGGATTGTCTCTGGTTCCCTACCTTGAGAATCTGGTTTCTTCAGCATGTACACGTTTTAAGTGGCTTTCTGGGTCTTCAGTCTCTCTCCCCATTCCTCAGTTCTGGTGGGAGGGGGGCTCACAAAAGAATTACCTTCACATCCTAATAACTTCAAAGCAGAAGATGAAATGAATTTATGAGGTACTAATACAATGTGCTGGTTCTTGAGATGAGAACAAAATGTGTGCCCGCAGAGCATTTGTCTGCTTTGGACTTGGCTCATAAATTACGTCTTTACTGGGTGTGGAGAAAGAAAAGGGATACGTTCAGTTAAGACTGATTCAGTCTGAGAAGTGAGTGAATCAGCACATCGTCTTCCTGTCTGACTGTTTCCCACAGCGTCTGAGAAATAGACACATAGCCTGGGGAGCTCTGGGTCTCTCTCTTGCAGACCATGGCCTTCATGTGAGAATTTTATTCTCTGGGGACAGAGTTCCTGAAAAAGGGTGTCCTAGAAATGCTCCTGACAAGAGTGTGGGGACTTGAGGCTCGGGGTGGTTTCTGAGCTTTCTGGGAAACTTTAAAACTTCATTTCACACAGAGAATGTTCAAATCAGGCTCCTTGGGATAAGACTTTCAAAGTCTATTGGGGCAACATTCCCATTTGAGTCTTACTTTAGGGGCCAGATTACCTGTGAGGAGGACATGGAATGCCCCAGAAGAAAAGTAAATAATTTTGCTTCAGTATGCCTTCTGTTTAGGGCCTATTTCCTGGTAACTTTCTCTGGCCTGCGACTATAGATGAGAAGAGATGGAGTTCTCTTTCCTGACCTCACTAAGCCAACTTGAATTCACTTCTTAATCTTGGATTCTTAACCAGGACACAGTATGTGTTTACCATATCGACTTACTTTTGTTTGGTGTACTGGTTAATTTTTGTTGAATAATAAGCCACTTGAATACTTTGTGGCTTACAACAACCACATTTATTTAGTTCATGATTCTGTGGGTTGGCAGCTTGGGCTGGGCTCAGTTGGGTGGTTCTTCTGTTGGTTTTTAATGGGCTCATTCATGCATCCCCACTTGGCTGCTGGCCACCTGGGCAGGGTTTGTGTGCGTGTGTGTGTGTGTGTGTGTGTGTATGTGTGTGTATGTGTATGTGATTATTATCAGCAAAGGTGATGGTGGCAAGGAGGCCTTGAGTCTTTTATCATCTAGAGGATGGCCCAGATTTGTTCACATGGCAGTCGGAGGGTTTCAAGGGCTTTTTGAATTTCTGCTTGCATCCTGTTTGCTACTGTCACAATGTCTGAAGCAAGCCACAGGGCCAAACCCAGAGTCCATGTGGGAGGGTACTACCAAAGAGAGGGGCTGTAGAGAAGCAGAGAATGTGAGACCATCTCTTGCAGTCTCTCATATTTGACATGTGGCCTGTATGCAGAGTGTTGAAATACGAGGGTAGAGTGAATCTGAGCACCATTTTGAGGGAGGAGATAACAGGGGTGGGTGACAGGTTGCAGGGAAGAGTCAGTGATGACTTCAAGATGTCTAGCCCCAAAGAGTGGAAGGACGGTGGTGCCACGGATATAAATGGGCATGATTTGGAGCTAGTTTGGGGAACCAATCCGTCTCAGAAGAGGAGGTATTTCTGCATCGCTGTTACCTCAAGACAAGCAGCATAGTAGAAGCAAGTGTACACAGGCAATAGGGACTTACTTCTGGGGTGAAGGACCAGCTCTTAGGGTTTTGGGGGGGTAAGAAATGGGCTGGAAGCATCAAATGTTTCCTATTGCAGACTATTTTTTATTTTTAAAATTTGTTTATTTATTTATTTTTTAAAAGATTTTATTTATTTATTTGACAGAGAGACACAGTGAGAGAAGGAACACAAGCAGGGGGAGAGCGAGAGGGAGAAGCAGGCTTCCTGCTGAGCAGGGAGCCTGATGCGGGACTCGATCCCAGGACCCTGGGATCATGACCTGAGCCGAAGGCAGATGCTTAACGACTGAGCCACCTAGGCACCCCTTGCAGACTATTTTTTAGAAGAGGAAACCAAGACTCAGAGAGACGAAGTATCTTGTTCAAGGCCACCCCTCACTAGAAAGCAGGAGAAGTAGGATCTAAATACAGGCCTGCTTAGCTTGAGACTTTGTGTTCTTTTTAACACCCCGTGCCCCGTGTTACGTCTTGTGAGGTAACAGAGATCCAGAGATCCCTCCTCCTCTGACAGAGTGGCAAGGATGAGAAAGCAGATGCAGGGCCAGAGATATGCTGAGGTGAAGGGAGAGGGTGTTTCTGAGCTTAGGCTGCACAGCTTCATCCTCTCCTGAAAAGTTGGTGATAAGCTCACCAAAGAGAAAAAGAGTGGGAAGGGGCAGGGATCATATGATTCAAGAGAGAAATTTTATCTCACAGGGACATTTGTCAGGGATTTCAGAGGTGAGGAAATGGATTTCTGAGCAGCCGTGAGGGCCAAGTTTGAAGGGAGAGGCATGAAGCCAGAACAGGCCAGGTCTGCACCCTCCCCTACATGCTGGCACGCAGGGAGGCAGTCATGGGATAAGGGAGGAGCAGGGTGTTTGGGCTAGCAATCACCAGGTGCAGAAAGGGGAGACTGAAGATTACATTCTTTCATAGCTCCTAACCTGTTCCCTGCCGCTGGGGATCATGGGATCCCGCTCCTACCGGGCCACTGTGTTCAACAGCCTGGGCACAAGAACGTTGCTGGTGTTTCAGTTGCTTCCACAGTCACCCCTTAGGTGACAATATATTACAATATACTTTCTAAGAATAACTCCACATCTCCTTTTTCTTTCCGTCCTTCCCTGGTCTCACAAAGGAGCGTTGGTTTTGGTCCCACAGGCATATTCCTACCAACAACGGAGTGAGTGAACTTGGAAGCACATGCCCCCTCAATCATGCCTTCAGATGACGCCACAGCCCTGGTTGACAGCTTGACTACAACCTCATGAATCACCTTAAACCCGAGTTACCCGGCTAATCAGCCAGATTCCGGCCCACTGAAACTATGAGATAATGATTGTTGTTTTAAGCCACTAGGTTTTGTGGGTAACTCGTTAAGTGGCAATAGGTAATCAATACAGATTTTGGTACCTGGAAGTGGGGTGCTACCACAACAAATATCTGAAATACGGGAGTGGCTTTGGGACGAGGGATGGGTGGAAGCTGGAAAAGCTCTAAGGATTTCGAAGAGGACTATTCAAGAGGACCTTGAAAATACTTTTTGTGGAATTCTTAGATTCATGTGTCCCTGGAAAGAGCCTTGTTAGGGCTGTCATTTATTTTGGAGCCAACTGTTTTCCTGATCAGGTCTTTCACTACTTGCTTATTAACTTGTTGGTTCCTGAGAGTACAGATGAAAGGATTCAAGAGGGGGACAATGATTGTATTGATTAGAGACACTCCTTTGTGGAAATCAACCCTCTTGCCTGGAGAGGGCTTGCCATACATGAAGAAGCAGCTGCCGTAGCACATGGTGACCACAATGATGTGGGAGGAACAGGTAGAGAAAGCTTTTTTTCTCTCCTGGACAGAGGGGATCCTGACAATTGTCTGGGTGATCTGGACATAGGATATGCTGATAACACCAGAGCGCTGACCAGAGCCACCCCAGCCAGGGTGAAAGCCGCCATCTCTAACACCTGGCCCGCCGCACACTGCCTCCATTAGAGGTATCTAGTCACAGAAGTAGTGGTTGACGTGGGTGTCACAGAATGGAGGCCGACTGGTCAGGATGACAGGCACGATGATGAAGGAGAACCTGCCGGCCAGCAGGTGAGGATGAGCTGTGTGCAGACTCTTGCTCATGAGCATCGGGTAGCGGAGGGGCTGGCGGATGGCGATGTACTGGTCGTAGGCCACGGCCGTGAGGAGGAGGAACTCTGTAGCCCCCAGGAAGATGTGGAAAAAGTCCTGAGTGATGCAGCCAGCAAAACTGATGGTCTTGGTCCCTGTGGCAATGTTGAGCAACATCTTGGGCAGGATGACAGTCTGGAACCAAATTTCTAGGCAGGACAGATTCCAGAGGAAGAAGTACATCGGGGTTTGCAGGCGGGTGTCCAGCAAGGTCAGGCTGATGACAACCAGGTTTCCAGAGACAGTCACGAGGTAGGCAAGCAGCTGGAGCAGGAAAACTGCCACCTGAAGCTCTTTGGTGTCTGTCAGGCCTTAGAGGAAGAACTCAGTCACTATGGTCCAATTGGCCATGGCGGACCTCAGCCCTTTCCAGAAATGTGCAAGCCTGGGTGGATAGGAGCATCAGAAATTAGGATGAAGAAGAGGAAAATTTCTCCCCAAGTCCATCATTCCTTTACCTGTCCACTGTCTTCTGTGGATTCAGGGAAGCGGAGCAGAAGCTTCCGGAGACTCTTCCCTAGTCAGAAAAGTCACCTCTTTCAGAATGTTTGAGGAATTATTGAATGTCAGTGACTTTCCCCTCACCCTTCCTTCTTCCCTTCCTCTTTTCTTTCTTTTATTTTTGGCTTTTATTTCCTCTGAGAAAGGCTACAAAGAATTCTCTGCTGTTCTCCCAGTTCTCTTTAGAACTGGCAAACACCCATTCATCCTCCAAGATCCAGCCTAAGTGTGACCTCTTCTATGAGGCCTTTCCTGGAAGCCCTAGGCTGAGTCACCTACTCTCTCCCAGTCCCAGTAACACATGGTTTGTGCCTCTGTTATATTTCTGTAGAGTCAGTGATGTGGGATAGAGCTTGTCTTCCCCACCAGACCACAAACACCTTGAGCTCAGGGACTGTTTTTTTGTTCATCTGTGTATTTCAGCACTTACCTTTGCTTTCTCGGTAGATGCACTGGCCTTCTCAGATCTGTATTCACAACAAAATTTTCTACTTCCTAATGCATGGTTCACATATGTAGCATGTATTTTGGAATAAGAAGCATTTTTCACCCACCTTGCTGTTTGCTTATATTGAACCCTATTAAAAATTGTCTGGGGGTGCCTGGCTGGTGCAGTCAGTTAAGCTTCCAACTCTTGGTTTCAGCTCAGGTTGTGATCTCAGGGTTGTGAGGTCGAGCCCTGCATCAGGCTCTGCACTCAGTGGGAGTCTGCTTCAGACTCTCTGTCCCTCTCCCTCTGCCCCTTCTTCCCACTGCCCCCTAAAATCAATCAATCTTTAAAAAAATTCGTCTGATGTTTGCATCTGGATTATAGATTACTTGAAGAGAGGGAGTGTCTTGTTTATTTTTACTCAGACTCCTTTCCTCCCCCACCAGCTTTATTGAGGTATAATTTACAAATAAATTGTAAGATATTTAAAGTATACAATGTGATGACTTGATATATGTATACATTGTGAACGGACTCCCCCCACACTGTTAATTAGCACATCCATCACTTCACGTAGTAACTTTTTTTTTTAAATTTTATTTTATTATGTTAATGTTAATCACCATACATCATTAGTTTTTGATGTAGTGTTCCATGATTCATTGTTTGCGTATATCACCCAGTGCTCCATTCAATACGTGCCCTCTTTAATACCCATCACCAGGCTAACCCATCCTCCCACCGCCCTCCCCTCTAGAACCCTCAGTTTGTTTCTCAGAGTCCATGGTCTCTCATGGTTCGTCTTCCCCTCTGATTTCACCCCCTTCATTTTTTCCTTCCTGCTATCTTTTTTTTTTTTAACATATAATGTATTATTTGTTTCAGAGGTACAGGTCTGTGATTCATCAGTCTTACACAATTCACAGCGCTCACCATAGCACATACCCTCCCCCAATATCTATCACCCAGCCACCCCATCCTTCCCACCCCCCCACCACTCCAGCAACCCTCAGTTTATTTCCTGGGATTAAGAATTCCTCATATCAGTGAGGTCATATGATACATGTCTTTCTCTGATTGACTTATTTCGCTCAGCATAATACCCTCTAGTTCCATCCACGTCATTGCAAATGGCAAGATTTCATTCCTTTTGATGGCTGCATAATATTCCGTTGTATATATATACCACATCTTCTTTATCCATTCATCTGTTGATGGACATCTTGGCTCTTTCCATAGTTTGGCTACTGTATAACCAGGGCTTAAGCTTTGGAATGTTCATATGCATCACTAGCTCTACTGTCTAGTGATGCATATGAACATTCCAAAGGTTCAGCTTCAGATCAGTAAACTCATTCCTTTGCTTATCTATGCTGCTATAAACATTGGGGTGCACGTACCCCTTTCGATCACTACATTTGTATCTTTGGGGTAAATGCCCAGTAGTGCAATTGCTGGGTTTTAGGGTAGCTCTATTTTCAACTTTTTGAGGAACCTCCATACTGTTTTCCAGAGTGGCTGTACCATTTTGCATTCCCACCAACAGTGTAGGAGGGTTCCCCTTTCTTCACATCCTCACCAACATCTGTCGTTTCCTGACTTGTTAATTTTAGCCATTCTGACTGGTGTGAGGTGGTATCTCATTGAGGTTTTGATTTGGATTTCCCTGATGCCGAGTGATGTTGAGCACTTTTTCATGTGTCTGTTGGCCATTTGGGTGTCTTCTTTGGAAAAATGTCTGCTTATGTCTTCTGCCCGTTTCTTGACTGGATTATTTGTTCTTTGGGTGTTGAGTTTGGTAAATTCTTTATAGATTTTGGATACTAGCCCTTTATCTGATATGTCATTTGCAAATATCTTCTCCCATTCTTTCGGTTGTCTTTTGGTTTTGTTGACTGTTTCCTTTGTTGTGCAAAAGCTTTTTATCTTGATGAAGACCCAGTAGTTCATTTTTGCTCTTGCTTCCCTTGCCTTCGGTGATGTTTCTAGGAAGAAGTTGCTGCAGCTGAGGTCAGAGAGGTTGCTGCCTGTGTTCTCCTCAAGGATTTTGATGGATTCCTGTCTCACATTTAGGTCTTTCATCCATTTTGAGTTTGTTTTTGTGTGTGGTGTAAGGAAATGGTCCAGTTTCATTCCACTGCATGTGGCTGTCCAATTTTCCCAGCACCGTTTGTTGAAGAGACTCTCTTTTTTTTTTTTTTTAGATTTATTTATTTATTTATTTGACAGAGAGAGAGACAGCGAGAGAGGGAACACAAGCAGGGGGAGTGGGAGAGGGAGAAGCAGGCTTCCCGCGGAGCAGGGAGCCCGATGAGGGGCTCAATCCCAGGACCCTGGGATCATGACCTGAGCCGAAGGCAGATGCTTAATGACTGAGCCACCCAGGCGCCTGAAGAGACTGTCTTTTTTCCATTGGACATTCTTTCCTGCTTTGTTGAAGAAGTTGACCATAGAGTTGAGGGTCCATTTCTGGGCTCTCTATCCTGTTCCACTGATCTATGTGTCTGTTTTTGTGCCAGTACCATACTGTCTTGATGATTACAGCTTTGAAATTATACTTATTTTATTTTTATTTTTGTTATTATTATTTTTAAAGATTTTATTTATTTATTTGACAGAGAGAGACACAGCGAGAGAGGGAACACAAGCAGGGGGAGTGGGAGAGGGAGAAGCAGGCTTCCCGCTGAGCAGAGAGCCCGATGCGGGGCTCGATCCCAGGACCCTGGGATCATGACCTGAGCCGAAGGCAGACGCTTAACGACTGAGCCACCCAGGCGCCCCGCAATTATACTTATTTTAAATTCTTGCTGTTTCTGTTCCAGTAATTCTTCTTTGCATCATGTGTTGTCTGGTGTGGAATCTTGCCCCTCTCCCCCAGTGGACATATTCCTAAGATGGGTGGTTATTTTGGCATTTGAACTCCTGATCTTTGTATAGCTTTAGCTCTACTGTCTAGTGATGCATATGAACAGAAGCTTAAGCCCTGGTTTGTGACCTTCTGGATAAATTTATTATTTATTTATTTAAAAAGGAGATTTAATTTATTTATTTTAGAGGAGAGCAGGAGAGCAGGGGGAGGGGCAGTAGGAGAGGGGGGAAGGGCAGGTAGACTCCATGCTGAGTGAAGAACCAGATGTGGGGCTTTATCCCATGACCCTGAGATCAGGACCTGAGCCGAAGGCAGATGCTTAACTTGCTGAGCCACTCAGGCGCCCCTCTTTTGATTCTTGTCTATAGTGGTGACAGAAGGGATAAAGCCCACCAACTCATACATTTAGAAATTGAACATTCCAAAGGTTCAGCTTCAGATCAGTAAACTCATTCCTTTGCTTATCTATGACTCAGATTATATTACAAGTATGTGCTAGCATAAAGCCAGTTTAGTGAACAGTTTCAGAAGAGCATGACCTGTCTTTTTTTTTTTTTTTTGACAAGCTCATTTAGAGGGTGATATGTTCCCTCCTAAATTAATTTCTTTTTTTTTTTAAGATTTTATTTTTTTATTTGTTAGAGAGGGAGAGAGAGAGCACAAGCAGAGGGAGTGGCAGGCAGAGGGAGAAGCAGACTCCATGCTGAGCAATGAGCAAGGAGCCCGACATGGGACCCGATCCCAGGACCCTGGGATCGTAACCTGAGCAGAAGGGAGACGCTTAACCGACTGAGCCACTCAGGCATCCCCCAAATTAATTTCTAAATGCTTATATTATGAAGGCTAGGTGAAGCCCTGCTTAGTGTTCTTAAACTTTGACTTACACCAAGTACCTTCCTTCCTTATTTCAGCACACTTAGAGATCTCCCGGGCACATGGAGTTGATGTAGTCATTTCTAATAATCTCCTGCCAAATGTTCTGATTGGCTTTATGTGAAGTATGGATAAGACCTTCATCGATCTGGCTACCAACGGATGCAACTGGACATAAGAGATGTAAATAAGCTGGCCTTGCTGCAGAGGGATTTCAAGTAGAATGGCCAACATGTTTACAGTCCCATTATATTAAACCAATCAATTTAATATCTATTCTTACTAATTAAGCCCCAGTTTCTTGAGAAGGATAGTGTTCATACCGTTGTAATGGGTATCACTTATGAAACACTTAAGTATTGGCTTTTAAAATGTTTTACACTTACTATCTCATTTAATGCTCAAAACTGTTATATATGATAGACACAATTATTATTCTCTTTTTTGTGTTTGAGAAAAGCAAGCCTTAGTGAGGTCAAGTAACAATCCCAAGACATCTCTTATAGAAGGTTGAGACTCTGGGATTTGAACTAAAGCCTATAATTTTGAGCACTATATGGCATTGTGTTCCACTTCATCATAGATTCTGGTAGAAATGTGGATTTGGATGAACTTAATAATTGAAATGTGGCTATTTAAGAACATTTCTATATCAGTTGATGGCTCAGTGAATTTGTATTGGCTTGTAGCCCTCTTGGGAGCTTCCCAGGTGAAATCTGAAACCAGCCTCCATTCTCAGAGGGCAGAGAGAGACAGAAGAAAGAGGAGGCCACTCCAGGTGGGTAGGTGGCAGTTTTAATAAGCAAAGGGAACTTACATAAGATCCTTGTCTTGGGCAGCAGCAAGACGAATGGATCCCTGCACCCGCCCGCTGCATCTTAAAGAGTTTATAAAGAGGCCCTAGCTGGGTTCAGTCACGTATATGGTGCAGGTCACTATCTCAAGGCTGTGTCCTTGGAGTAGCTCCTGGGAGCGGGAAAGGGAAGGGGAACCCACATTCCAAGCACAGTGAAAGGGGCGAGGAGCCTGGTTTGTGACCTGGTCACCACCCCCAGCCCCGGCCCAGCTTAGCGGGGTTATGTCTTTTTGATGATGATCCCCAACAATTTGTAATAAATTAAAAATCATCCCTAATCTCTAGCTTAGCCACCAAAGAAATTCAGATATTCAAAATAACAATGGCTTTCCATAAAAGACCTTTTATTCAAAATACCATGCACTCTTCAATATTTTCTGTGGTTCTGGAAATTTTCTCTCATAACCAGTCCAATACAGTTTGTTTCTTAAATGCCCAAGAAGCATCATCCCAGTGAACAATATTACCATATATAAAGCACGTGAACACACAAGATGATGTTCCACTTGTAACTCAAAGAGTAACAAGCATTCTACAATGCATTAGGATATTATTAAACTATGTGCAAGTACTCAGATTTCCAAAAATGTTCTTCATCCTTTAAGTTGAGGCCCTACCACCACCAGTTCATATTCAAGCTGTTGTTACTTTGAAACCATGTATAGGGTTCTTGGTAGGGTAGTCTGTTCCCATTTGGCTGCTAAGACTCATAACATTCTGAATTCTAAATATAAAACCATATTACTATTTTATATTCATTATCCATTTATGAAACAGGCATCCATGGCTTATGTTATAAACAAAAACAGAAACTTGGAGAAAAGTTAAAAGAATGGAGTCATATCACAGAATTTGTCCTAATATCTAACGAAAGTAAACAAACAGATGAAATAAGATTACAACAGAAGAAATCACCAGAAACTACCAAAGAGAGAGAGTGGGAGATCTCAGCCATTAACTTAAAAAAATGTCAGCTAAGAAAAGCAACAACAGATCCTGTCTAGAAGCGGGAGGCTTTTAACCTTGGCTCTAGAAGCCTCTTCTAATTACAACTTCTAGAAAATGGATGTGTAAGTTGACAAAATCTTGGGGGTTTTCACCTCATTTGGAGAAAAGTGGATCAGATGTATATCGTTTTTTTTTTTTTTTCCTTTAGGGAAGGATGGAAGTTGTAATGGCTACAGTTGAAAGATGAATGACAAAGGGGAGGAGAATCAATTTATTGACACTTTGTCCGAAGCATAGTCTCCAGGGCTCCATGAGGAAGAACAATGCCAATGTCAGATATCCTTCGAAATAATGCTGATATTATAACTTCCTTTCTTAAAACTTCTCTTGACTCACCAATGTCAACTAACTCCATAGTTTGTAATTAAAAAATACATTCATGATGGCCTCTCTTTCTCCCTCTAAATTCTTATCTTTCCACTCTTCTAAATAAGCAGTATGTTTTGCCTCTAAAATTTCAAGTCATTTCTGGAAAATAGTTAACTCCCTCCAACTGTTCTTTTTATGGATTCTCATTTTTCTTCTCTAATAGCACTTACCATGTTCTTTTATTTTTTGTCAACTAACTACATGAATTACAATTTAACACCTTTCTGTCTTACTAGGCTGCAGATTCCTTGAATTTAGGACATATGTCATTCATATATTTATCCTCAAGGGCCAGTTCAGCGTTTGAAACATAGTAGACACTCAACACACATTTAGTAAGTGAAATATATTTTTCATGGAAAGGTATTGTCTTTTAAAGCTTCACAATCTTTTGGATGGTGTCCTTGAATGCTTGCTTCACTTGCTGATTTCTTAGAGTGTAAATGAAGGGGTTTAACAAGGGAGTAATTGAGGTAATGAGCACAGCCATTCCTTTGTTGAAGGCACCTTCTTCTTTTGCAGAGGGATTGATGTACATAAACATGCAGCTACCATAAGAGAGGGAGATAACAATCATGTGGGAGGAACAAGTGGAAAAAGCCTTTGTCCTTTGCTGGGCGGAAGGGATCCTCAAAATGGTCCTGATAATGTGTGTATAAGAAAATGTCACCAGCACCAGAGTAACCGCCAGAGTCACAACTGCCAGGAAGATGACCATCACTTCTAGGAGGCTTGTGTCTGAGCAGGCCAGCTCCAGAAGGGGCCCATAATCACAGAAATAGTGATTCAGAACATTGGAAGCACAGAAATCCACCTGACTCATCAGGATGATTGGGGGTAAGATAGCTAGGAACCCTCCCAGCCAGGAGCAGAACACGAGTTGTCTGCAGACCCTGTGGCTCATGATGGTCAGGTAATGCAGGGGTTTGCAGATGGCCACATAGCGGTCATAGGACATAGAAGCCAAGAGGTAAAACTCCGTTGCCCCAAGAAATATAGCAAAAAAGTATTGAATCAAGCATCCAGCAAAACTGATGACTTTATTTCCTGTTGTCACACTGGTCAGAAATCTGGGAATAAAAATGGACGTGAAGGAAATTTCTAAGGAGGACAAATTCCGGAGGAAGAAATACATGGGAGTCTGGAGGTGAGGGTCTACTAGAGTGAGAATGATGATAGTCAGATTTCCTAGGACACTTATCACATAGATGAGGAACAGAAAGATGCATATAACAACCTGGACCTCAGGTTGATTTGTGAAGCCCAACAGAATAAACTCAGAAAACGTCCTGTTTTTCATTGCTGACCTTTAGGAGATCTAAAGGTAGAGGTGAGTGATGGAAACTCCAGTTTCTCAGGGTAGGAGAGACAAAGCTGATCCTAATGAGTCATGTCATGTCAGTTGACCTAAACCAGCATTGCATTGCACTGGACTTGACTCCATGGAAGCCCAATATCTTCTATGTGAATGACCTTATTCCTAAAGTCTTTTTAATTCCCCAAGTTGACATATTCCCGGACACTTACCAGACTCTATTACAGAATAATTACTCAATTTTTCTTCAGAAGAATAACATTTTGAACCTATCCTTTAATCCCAAAATGTTTACAAAATCTCCACATTTAAGTCACTTTCTTCTGACTCTATTAATTTCTCATACTTCTATGCTCTTGGTAGAATTATTTCTATCAGATTCTCTTTTCTGTGCTTCCTTTTTCCTTCCTTGTGCTCTTCCCCCTTCCCTGTACTATTTGACGTTTCACTGGCTGTCTGCCATAGATCCTCATCTCCATTATTGTCCAAACCTCTGACTTCCTTGTTTCAGCAACCAATAGGGAATTCCTCACATGGATATGGTTGAAGGTTTTGATGCATAAGTGATTTTTTCCTGCACCCCTATTTTTGACTATATGAACAAGGCTCTGGTGTCCATAAATCATTAATTAGCATTTGTTATATGTTTCTCTGCATGGTTGAAGTCTTGTAGGTAGATTTGGGATATATCTCTGAGAATAGAGATCTTGAGATATGCACAGGCAGCAACTCAGAGTGGATTTTTCTCAAGGTCTTGAAGAGTCCTCAGTGGCAAACTAAGGATGACAGTTTATCATGCCTCAAAGTTTCCTGTTCTCTATTCTTGGCATATAGAAACCAGGAAGAGGGACATTCATGTTTCTGAAAAGAAGAGTCCTTTGTAGATAAATTGGTAATCCCCAAGGAAGGAAACTTTGGGGGTGGTGTTCTGTGTGCATTTTTGGATTTTTCTGATTCAGAGCCAAAGACAATAGAAAAGGCCCCTCTAATTCACATGCATACGGGTTAGAAAAAAATCATATCTTCAGAATTGGTCTTATCAATCTCCCCATTATTCCATACAGCTGTTGGAAACACTAGGTGATATTAAACATTGACCTGGATTTGCCTTCAGCCCTCCCTTCCCTGTTTGTAGTAACCTGTGGTCTTTGGCAAGTACTGCATTTTCATCCTGATTTTCACAATTGATGGACTTCATGATCCACATTTATAGAATAATAACATCAGTGACTTTAAAAACATACAATGCTCACACCCTTGGCAATCTGAATGACTGCAGTGAGATGTTTCCCTTGTTGTTCTTAAGAGGTAAATCAAAGGTGAGATGAGCCATGTGAGTCTCTGACTGATACCAAATTTAACATGCTATCTGTTGGCTTCCCATCAACATTCTACCCTTCTCTCTCTCCTTTTGTGAGCCATAGGTGACTATTTAATTATTTTAAGAAATTGAATTATAATTGACATACAATATTACATTATTTTCAGGTATGCAACATAGTGATTTCATATTTTTAGACATTATGAAATGGTCACCACAATAGGTCCAGTTACTGTCTGCCACCATAAAGGTTATTAGAACATTATTGATGATGACTTATGCTGTACATTACATCCCTATGACTTATTTATTTTATAACTGGAAGTTTGTACCTCTTAATCCCCTTCACCTATTTTGCTTCCCTCCCCCCAGCTTCTCCCTACTCTGGTAACCATCAGTTCATTCCTGTATGTATGAGTCTGTTTCTGTTTTGTTTTTGGTTTGTTTCCTAGATTCCGTACGTAAACGTTGTACTCTTCTCTTAATGAAAGTACCCATGTGTGTGGGGCTTAGGTAGGAAGTGTATTACCTTCCATTCTATGAATCCAAACCAGAATCCAATCATAGTTCCTGAGAGACATAGTCCACATACATAATAAAAAAGAAAAACAAATAAACAAATAACTCTCACCCCAGCAGTGATAGAAGAATGGACTTTGATAGATGGAAAATTCCTTAATATTTTTGTTCTAAGGGAGATTATTTTGAAGTCAGAAGGCAGCGTTTGGGCTTCTGTGCAGTTTCTATGTTAGGCAGAGTAACACAGGTTTTATCTGCTCTTTTGAGAACAGGCACATGGGGATCAATTTCCCGAAGAAGCTAAACATGCCCTGTGGACTTAAATTTAAATGCTTCACACGAAACTCAATTGTTGACAACTTTGAGAACAAGTTGTGAACATATGGCTGAGGAGAGAAGGTCCAGAGAGACCATGATAACGGGTTCCATGAGAGAATCTGCTGCAGACATGATGTTTGTTAAGTTGAAAGCAATGGAGTGAGATCCCTGGGGATTGGTGTGCCTGGCCTACTCATTCTTCATGTTATCTCTCCCTTTCATAACCCAGTTTGGCCAGTGCTCAAATCTGAAATAAATGAATTTACTTCACAGTGAATTACCATAACCTTAATGCCATCATAGCCTCCATTAAGATTTGCATATGTAATTTTACTGAAATTAATAGGAATCAGCAACTGGAAAATATTTTGCTGTTATAGATTTGGCTGATATGTTCTACTCTATGAGTAGTTCTTTACCTTTGAGGGAATTACAGGTTTTCACTCACCTCTCCGTGGGATATTTGGGGAGCCTCGCCAATGCCCATACCTTTGTAGATCTTAACCATGTTCAACTTACTCCAAGAACGTGGGTATGAAATTATATTGATAACATCCTCCTGAAAGGAAATTCAAGCTTTCCAATTGGGGTAGGCCATTGCCCCCTGGGAAATTCAGAGCACTGCTACTTCAGTAAAATTTCTGGACCTTACTTGTCAGTCCAGGCATGATCCATATCTGGTTCAGTAAGGAACCAACTCTTCACTGACATCAGCACTTATTACTTTAAAGTAGACTCAAGATTTACTGTATTTATTTGGGTTTTCAGAGGTGACATCTTCCTCATTTACATATTTTATTTAAATTCATTATGCTGTTACAAATTGGCTCACTTTGAACGGGCCATCCAATGACAAAAGGCTCTAGAGTCTGTCTAAATTGCAATAAAATAGGCATTCCCACTGGTGTCCCCAGAAGCTCCTTCACTGTAGAGACTTCAACAACATATTTACATTCCTTCTGGAGTTTCTGGATCCACCACAGTGGCCTTAAATTGTTTATGGTCTTCTAGTGCAAGAAACTGTTTTCCTTGGCTGAATCAACATACCATTAGGATGGCAACTGTTGGTTGTATAGTGGGCTCTTCTTGAGATAAATGCTTTCACAGGTCCTGAGCTTGTGATTCTCTGAACCCAGTTGACAATTGTGCCTTTGGTCATTGAGACAGCACTCCAGAAACCTGGCATGGCCATTAGTGAAAGGAAAATGTTAATTATGGAGCCAGACTGGGCCCTCTGGCATATCCCACCTATAGGTTCTCAGTCCTTTGCTAGATACAATAGTGCCTAGAGGTTACCCCTCTCCCATATCTGCTGGCTACCTAGGAACCCCATTGGGATTAACTGAATGATTAGGAAAGGGAGTTTGTATTTGTTATAGATGTCAGCACCACTGTCATGCATGATAGAGCCTACTGAAGAGCTGCTGCCTTCCATTCCCTAACTGGGACATCCCTAATCAAGGATGGGGCCCATGGGTCAGCATTTATCTTAGCACTAGAGAGTGTCCTGGCCAATACTTGGTCCCTTCTGCACATTTTTATAGACTGTAGACATTGTCCATGGTATGGTTATCTGGTCTGACTAATGGCAGCAACAACAATTCCTTATGTAAGGTGCTCCCCTCTCTATGTTGGGGTAAAGAACTTTGGGAATTTCTTGCCTCCCAGATACCCAAAATACACATCAAGGCCACACATACTAAAATTCAGTGTTCAGGGGCTCATTGCAATGCACAGGCAGATAAATTGGCTTTGATTTCTGAGACACATATTGGCACAACCTCAGCTCTGGTCTAACTTTGGACGGGTGGGCCCATGAAATATCAGGCCACAGAGAAGCTACTGCCCTGAGGTCCTGCGAAGGATGAAAGGGACTGTCCTTCTCCTCAGGCATGAATGGCGTGGTGACTAACTCATGTACTGCGTGTGGGAAAATGTGCCATTGTCTATACAGTTGATGAGGCTCATTTCCCTGGGGACTGTCCATTAACCCATGTTACATAGATTTTATGGGGTCACTGACTCCCTCTGCAGAGGACACTTACTATTCTCTGACCATGGTGGACACTTAGAAGGGAGTATGACTCATCTATCCTTCCAGACATGGAACCAGTGAAGCCATAACATGGGCATCAAGAAGACACTTCTTATTCCCTTCAGAGTTCCAGACATTCCTGATAATGACCTAGCTACTTACTTCACTTCTGAAAATACACGGTGCTGGGCTCTTGAAAAGGCGTTCAGTAAAACCCACCTCTTCCTCCCCACCCCCTTTACCGGGCTCAGGCTGCAGGCCTTAGAGAGTGCAGTACAGTCTTCCGTAAAGAAACCTCGCTAAAATTATGGAACAGTACGTGGTCTGCTCACTGACTCTCACTGCCATCAGCAACCTTAGTTATGCTCAACTTCTGACACTTAGGACCTCTTGCTTTGTCCTGATCATCGCTTACTGGCATCTTATAAATAGAAACCTCCCCATACAAGATGTTTCTGTCAAAACAGTCACTCCTGTTAGGCCTTTGGTTTCATTGTTATATATCCCAGCCCCAGGCCTTCCCTCTAACATCACCTGTATTCTGTGTACCTTTTATGCCAATATTTTATTTTGGACAACAGGACTTCCTTGAGTCTCACCACCAACATGCTCTTTTCCTGCTAATTGTGCTCACTTTGCTCAGGATCCTGGGAGTGACAGGCATTGCCTTAGGCACACGTAGTGCCCCTGCAGAAACTTACGTTATTAATGCCAACCAGGAAATATCTAAGATACTTTCTAAAAATATGCAACAGCATGTATGAATTTACCATTAAGATGATTTATCCATTTTACTACTGATAGAAATTCAGTTTGTTCCCATTTCAGGGAAATTTTGCACATGCTGCAGTGAGCGTTTTTGTATATGCATGCTACAGTGTATGTAGAGAAGTTTGTTCCAGAAATATATCCAGATTATTTAAGAGTGCATTTAAAAATTTTCCAACTGGACTTCTAGTACTATGTTGAACAATAGTGGCGAGAGTGGGCATCCTTGTTGTGTTCCTGATCTTAAGGGAAAAGCTCTCACCTTTTCCCCATTGAGAATGATATTCTCTGTGGGCTTTTCATAAATGGTTTTTATGAAATTGAGTAATGTTCCCTCTATACCTACACTCTGAAGAGTTTTAATCAGGAAAGGATGCTGTATTTTGTCAAATGCTTTTTCAGAATCAATTGAGAGGCTCATATGGTTCTTGTCTCTTCTTTTATTAATGTGTTCTATCACATTGATTGATTTGGGAATGTTGAACCACCCTTGCATCCCAGGAATAAATCCAGCCTGGTCATGATGGGTAATCCCTTTAATGTACTGTTGGATCCTATTGGCTAGGATCTTGTTGAGAATTTTGGCATCCATATTCATCAGGGATATTGGTCTGTTATTCTCTTTTCTAATGGGGTCTTTGCCTGGTTTTGGGATCAAGGTAATGCTGGCCTCATAGAATGAATTTGGAAGTTTTCCTTCTGTTTCTATTTTTTTGAAACTTCAGGAGGATAGGTATTATTTAAATGTTTGGTAGAATTCCCCTGGGAATCCATCAGGCCCTGGACTCTTGTTTTTTGGGAGGTTTTTTAATCACTGCTTCAATTTCGTTACTGGTTATTGGTCTATTCAGATTGTCAATTTCTTCTTGTTTCAGTCTTGGTAGTTCATAGGTTTCCTGGAAGGCATCCATTTCTTCCGGGTTGCTTAATTTATTGGCATATAGTTGCTGATAATAATTTCTAATAATTGTTTCTATTTCCTTGGTGTTAGTTGTGATCTCTCCCCTTTCATTCATAATTTTATTAATTTGGGTCCTTTCTGTTTTCTTTTGGACAAGTTGGGCCAGTGGTTTATCAGTCTTATTAATTCTTTCAAAGAACATCAGCCATCAGGGAAATTCAAATCAAAACCACATTGAGATACCACCTTACACCAGTTAGAATGGCAAAAAGTAACAAGGCAGGAAACAACAAATGTTGGAGAGGATGTGGAGAAAGGGGAACCCTCTTACACTGTTGGTGGGAATGCAAGTTGGTACAGCAACTTTGGAAAACAGTATGGAGGTTCCTCAAAAAGTTAAAAATAGAGCTACCCTATGACCTAGCAATTGCACTACTGGGTATTTACCCCAAAGATACAGATGTAGTGAAAAGAAGGGGCACCTGCACCCCAGTGTTCCTAGCAGCGATGTCCACAATAGCCAAACTGTAGAAGGAGACGAGATGTCCTTCAACAGATGAATGGATAAAAAATATGTGGTTCATATATACATGGAATATTACTCAGCCATCAGAAAGGGTGAATACCCACCATTTGCATCGACATGGATGGAACTGGAGGGGATTATGCTAAGTGAAGTAAGTCAAGCAGAGAAAGACAATTATCATCTGGTTTCACTTACATGTTGAACATAAGGAATAACATGGAAGACATTAGGAGAAGGAAGGGAAAAATGAAGGGGGGGTAATCAGAGGGAGAAATGAACCATGAGAGACTATGGACTCTGGGAAACAAACTGAGGGTTTCAGAGAAGAGAGAGGTGGGGGATGTGTTAGCCTGGTGATGGGTATTAAGGAGGGCACGTATTGCAATGAGCACTGGGTGTTATATACAAACAATAAATTATGGAACACTACATCAAAAACTAATGAAGTACTGTATGGTGACTAACATAACATAATAAAAAGAAAATTAAAGGCCAGATCCCTACCTGGAAATGGTTTTTGGTTATTCAAGTTAATAAATATACTTGAAGATAAAAAAAAATTTCAGACTGGGATGCCTGGGTGGCTCAATTGGTTAAGCTCCAACTCTTGATTTCAGCTCAGCTCGTGATCTCGGGGTTGTGAGTTTGATCCCAGGGTCTGGCTCCGTGCTCAGTGGGAAGTCTGCTTGAGACTCTCTCTCTCTGCTCCTACCCCCAGTTGTGCTCCCTCTCTCTCTCAAATAAATAAATAAACAAACAAAATCTTAAAAATTTTTGAACACATTAGTGTTTTCTGGTTGTATTTTTGATATTGATTTCTGGCTTAATTACACTGTGAGCAGAGAACAAATCCATATTTCCAATCTTTTGAGATTTCTTGAGATTTTCATTTTGGTTCTGTCATTATAAAAATGTTTTTTTCTTTTTTGTTTGTTGCTTGTTCTGGAAAAGAAAGTGGATTTTGGATTTGTTGGGTGCAGTATATTTTCTGTATTTTTTATTAAGTCCAGATTTTAATCTTGTGCCTTAAATCTATATATTTTTTGTCATGTCCTACTATTGATTTTATGGCTAAAAAATTCCACCATGATTTTATTTTATTTTTACAGATTTTACTTAGTTATTTGAGAGAGAGTATGAGCAGGGAGAGGAGCAGAGGAAGAGGGAGAAGCAGACTCCCTGCTGAGTGGGGAGCCAGATGAAGGGCTTGATCCCAGGACCCCAGGATTATGACCTGAACTGAAGGCAGATGTTTAACCGACTGAGCCACCTAGGTACCCCTTAACTATCTTTCTTAATATGTCAATTTTTATTTTGTTAATTTTGAGGCCTAGTGAGTTGTTAGGTACACAAAAATTAACAAAGTCTATAGTTACTTAGTATCTTTGCCCTCTTCTCAGCCAGTAAAGGAAATGTAGGGCTTTATCTCCATTTCATATCTCAATTAGTATGACATTTGTATTTTATATCTTTATGTTCTATGTTTTGTTAAAACCCCATACTATATGACTATTACTGATTTTGCAGATGTTCACTTAGATTTACCTGCATATTTACATTTTTACTTGTTATTCATTCTTTCTTTCATGTGATTTCTTCCATTTTAGACCCTAATACAGAGAGATACCTCAGAGAAATTTTGTGTATCATTTACCAATTTTCCAAGATAGTAGCATCTTGCAAAACTATAGTATAATCAAGATATTGACATTTTAATCCATTGACCTTTTTTAACTTGTTATAGTCTGGTTCTTCTCATGGCAAATATTTTTAGTTTTTTATATGTGAAAATCTTCTTATTTCATCACTTATTTTTAAAATAAATCTTTTATTTAAATTTAACAAGCATAAGAAAAGTACACAAAAAAGAAGTACATAGATTGAGTAAATATCACATCTAAATAACTAGTACATCAAAATTTAACTGCTATGTGTCCTGTTGTGCATTTCTTTGACTTTATTCTATTTGAAATCTGCTCACTACTTGAATATGCAGGTTTATGTGTTTTTTTTTTCCCCAAATTTGGGAAGTTTTCGGTACTTATTTCTTGGAATTCTTTCTCAGCTCTACTCTCTTCTTTCCTTCTGGGACCCCAATTTTACCAATGTTAGCTCTTTTCTAGTTGTCCCATGGATGCCTGAGGCTTTGTTCATTTTTATTTATTTATTTATTTATTAAAATTTTATTTTATTATGTTATGTTAGTCACCATACAGTACATCATTAGTTTTTGATGTGGTGATCCACGATTCATTGTTTTTGTGTAACACCCAGTGCTCCATGCAGAACGTGCCCTCTTTAATACCCATCACCAGGCTAACCCATCCTCCCACCCCCCTCCCCTCTAGAACCCTCAGTTTGTTTCTCAGAGTCCATAGTCTCTCATGGTTCGTCTCCCTCTCCGATTTCCCCCCCTTCATTTTTCCCTTCCTTCTCCTAATGTCCTCCATGCTATTCCTTATGTTCCACAAATAAGTGAAACCATAGGATAATTGACTTTCTCTGCTTGACTTATTTCACTTAGCATAATCTCCTCCAGTCCCATCCGTTTTGATGTAAAAGTTGGATATTCATCCTTTCTGATGGTTGAGTAATATTCCATGTATATATGGATCAGATCTTCTTTATCCATTCATCTGCTGAAGGGCATCTTGGCTCTTTCCATAGTTTGGCTATTGTGGATACTGCTGCTATGAACATTGGGGTGCATATGGCCCTTCTTTTCACTACACCTGTGTCTTTGGGGTAAATACCCAGGAGTGCAATTGCTGGGTCATAGGGTAGCTCTGTTTTTAAATTTTTGAGGAACCTCCACACTGTTTTCCAAAGTGGCTGTACCAACTTGCATTCCCACCAACAGTGTAACCTCTCCAACATTTGTTGTTTCTTGCCCTCCCAATTTTTGCCATTCTAATTGGTGTAAGGTGGTATCTCAATGTGGTTTTAATTTGAATTTCCCTGATGGCTAATGATGATGAACATTTTTTCATGTGTCTGTTAGCCATTTGTATGTCTTCTTCAGAGAAGTGTCTGTTCATGTCTTCTGCCCATTTTTTGACTTGATTATTTGTTTTTTGGGTGTTGAGTTTGAGAAGTTCTTTTTTTTAAAAAATTTTTTATTGTTATGTTAATCACCATACATCACATCATTAGTTTTAGATGTAGTGTTCCATGATTCATTGTTTGTGCATAACACCCAGTGCTCCATGCAGAACGTGCCCTCTTTAATACCCATCACCAGGCTAACCCATCTTCCCACCCCCCTCCCCTCTAGAACCCTCAGTTTGTTTTTCAGAGTCCATCGTCTCTCATGGTTTGTCTCCCCCTCAGATATCCCCCCCTTCATTCTTCCCCTCCTGCTATCTTCTTTTTTTTTCTTAACATATATCACATTATTTGTTTCAGAGGTACAAATCTGAGATTCAACAGTCTTGCACGATTCACAGCGCTTACCAGAGCACACACCCTCCCCAGTGTCTATCACCCAGTCACCCCATCCCTCCCACCCCACCCCTCACTCCAGCAACCCTCAGTTTGTTTCCTGAGATTAAGAATTCCTCATATCAGTGAGGTCATATGATACATGTCTTTCTCTGTTTGACTTATTTCGCTCAGCATAATACCCTCCAGTTCCATCCACGTCGTTGCAAATGGCAAGATCTCATTCTTTTTGATGGCTGCATAATATTCCATTGTATATATATACCACATCTTCTTTATCCATTCATCTGTCGATGGACATCTTGGCTCTTTCCACAGTTTGGCTATTGTGGACATTGCTGCTATAAACATCAGGGTGCATGTACCCCTTCGGATCCCTACATTTGTATCTTTGGGGTAAATACCCAGTAGTGCAATTGCTGGATTGTACGGTAGCTCTATTTTCAACTTTTTGAGGAACCTCCATACTGTTTTCTAGAGTGGCTGCACCAGCTTGCATTCCCACCAACAGTGTAGGAGGGTTCCCCTTTCTCTGCATCCCCGCCAACATCTGTCATTTCCTGACTTGTTAATTTTAGCCATTCTGACTGGTGTGAGGTGGTATCTCATTGAGGTTTTGATTTGGATTTCCCTGATGCCGAGCGATACTGAGCACTTTTTCTTGTGTCTGTTGGCCATTTGGATGTCTTCTTTGGAAAAATGTCTGTTCATGTCTTCTGCCCATTTCTTGATTGGATTCTTTGTTCTTTGGGTGTTGAGTTTGAGAAGTTCTTTATAGATTTCGGATACCAGCCCTTTACCTGTAGTGTCATTTGCAAATATCTTCTCCCATTCTGTGGGTTGCCTCTTTGTTTTGTTGACTGTTTCCTTTGCTGTGCAGAAGCTTTTTATCTTGATGAAGTCCCAAAAGTTCATTTTTGCTTTTGTTTCACTAGCTTTTGGAGATGTATCTTGAAAGAAGTTGCTGTGGCCGATGTCAAAGAGGTTATTGCTATGTTCTCCTCTAGGATTTGGATGGATTCCTGTCTCACACTGAGGTCTTTCATCTACTTTGAGTTTATCTTTGTGAATGGTGTTAGAGAATGGTCGAGTTTCATTCTTCTGCATGTGGCTGTCCAATTTTCCCAGCACCATTTATTGAAGAGACTGTCTTTTTACCATTGCATATTTTTTCCTGCTTTGTTGAAGCTTATTTGACCATAGAGTTGAGGGTCCATATCTGGGTTCTCTATTCTGTTCCATTGGTCTATATTCTGTTTTTGTGCCAGTACCATGCTGTCTTGGTGATCACTGTTTTGTAATATAGCTTGAAATCGGGCAACGTGATGCCCCCAGCTTTGTTTTTCTTTTCCAACATTTCCTTGGTGATTCAGGTTCTTTTCTGATTCCATACAAATTTTTAGGATTGTTTGTTCCAGCACTTTGAAAAGTGTCATTGGAATTTTGATCGGGATGGCATTGAAGGTATAGATTGCTCTGGGTAGCATAGACATTTTTTTTTTTTTTAATTTTTTTATTGTTATGTTAATCCCCATACATTACATCATTAGTTTTAGATTTAGTGTTCCATGATTCATTGTTTGTGCATAACACCCAGTGCTCCATGCAGAACGTGCCCTCCTCAATACCCATCACCAGGCTAACCCATCCTCCCACCCCCCTCCCCTCTAGAACCCTCAGTTTGTTTTTCAGAGTCCATCGTCTCTCATGGTTCTTCTCCCCCTCCGATTTCCCCCCCTTCATTCTTCCCCTCCTGCTACATTCTTCTTCTTCTTTTTTTCTTTCTTAACATATATTGCATTATTTGTTTCAGAGGTACAGATCTGAGATTCAACAGTCTTGCACAATTCACAGCGCTTACCAGAACACATACCCTCCCCAGTGTCCATCACCCAGTCACCCCATCCCTCCCACCCCACCCCCCACTCCAGCAACCCTCAGTTTGTTTCCTGAGATTAAGAATTCCTCATATCAGTGAGGTCATATGATACATAGCATAGACATTTTAACAATGTTTATTCTTCCGATCCATGAGCATGGAATGTTTTTCCATCTCTTTGTGTCTTCTTCAATTTCTTTCATGAGTGTTCTGTAGTTCCTAGAGTATAGATCCTTTACCTCTTTGGTTAGGTTTATTCCGAGGTATCTTATGGTTTTTGGTGCTATTGTAAATGGAATTGTTTCTCTAATTTCTCTTTCTACAGTTGTGTTGTTAGTGTATAAGAAAGCAACTGATTTGTGTGCATTGATTTTGTATCCTGCCACATTACTGAATTGCTGTATGAGTTCTAGTAATTTGGGGGTGGAGTCTTTTGGGTTTTCCACATAAAGTATCATGTCATCTGTGAAAAGAGAGAGTTTGACTTCTTTGCCAATTTGAATACCTTTTATTTCTTTTTGTTTTCTGATTGCTGTTGCTAGGACTTCTAGTACTATGTTGAACAATAGTGGCGAAAGTGGGCATCCTTGATGTGTTCCTGATCTTAAGGGAAAAGCTCTCAGCTTTTCCCCGCTTTGTTCATTTTTAAAAAATGTATTTAATGTCCGGGGCGCCTGGGTGGCTCAGTCGTTAGGCTCTGCTTTCGGCTCAGGTCGTGATCCCAGGATCCTGGGATCAAGTCCCACATTGGGCTCCCTGTTCGGCGGGAAGCCTCCTTCTCCCTCTCCCACTCCCCTTGCTTGTGTTCCCTCTCTCGCTGTGTCTCTCTCTCTGTCAAATAAATGAAATCTTAAAAAAAAATCTAGTTTCTGTTCTGAGTAAATTCTACTGATCTGTTTACTGATTCTGTCTTCAGTCGTCTTTACTAATGAGGTCATTCAATGAGTTTTCAAAATTTGTTATTGTATTTTTAAGTTCTATAATCTCCTTTTAGTTCCTTTTTATAACTTTCTTTGTGAGATTTTCTATTTTTCATTCATTTAAAGAGAATCCACAATTGCAATGAAGCATTTTTATGATGGTTGCTTTAGAATCCCTGTGCGATAATCCCAAAATTTGATTCATCCCAGTGTTGGCATCTGTTGATTGTCTTTTTTCATTTAAGTTGTGGTATTTCTGGTTCTTTGTGTGATGAGCAATTTTTTCAAAAAGATTTATTTATTTTAGAGAAAGAGAGAGAGAGCACCAGAGAGAGAGAGAGCGTGTGAGTGAGGGGAGGGGCAGAGGAAGAGGGAGAGAGGGAATCCTCAAGCAGACTCCCTGTTGATCACAGAGCCTGATGTGGGGCTTGATCCCAGGACCCTGAGATCATGACCTAAGCTGAAATCAAGATTCGGACACTTAACCAACTGACCCACCCAGGTGCCCCATGATGATCAATTTTTAATTGTTTTCTTGATATTCTGGATATTTTATTATAATATTCTGAATCCTATGTAATATATATTTTTAGCAGCTGGTCTCTTTGTTGAGGTGTAGCACAAGGCCAAGTGAGTGTGTATTTTCAGTCTCTTGCTCAGCCCTGCCAACACCATCCTGGCAAAGTGGAACAGTCTACCCATGCTGCCCCATCGCTTCCTTCTCGGCCCTGATGATACCTTCACACTGAAAGTAAGGCACTGATTCACACTGTCTTTTTGCCTTTTAGTGGGGTGTACACTCAGCCCCCCACTAGACCCTGCTACTAGCAGAGAGGGGCAATCAGAGATATGACTCACCGCACTTTGTTGCTACAGGATCGGGCTTCCCAGTTCCCTGCTAGTCTTTGCTGGCCAGGGGAAGTGGGTGAATGGGGGGCAAATTAGCCTACCTAGTGACCTAGTATGTACTCTATTCTGGAGAATGTCCATTGTGTACTCGAAAAGAATGTGTATTCTGCTGTCTTAGGTTGGAACGTTCTGAATGTATCTCCTAAGCCCATCTGGTCTAGTGTGTCATTCAAAGCTATTGTTTCCTTGTTGATTTTCTGTTTAGGTGATCTGATTGATGAAAGTGGAGTGTTAAAGTCCCCTACTATTATTGTGTTACTATCAGTTAGTTGCTTTATGTTTGTTATGAATTGTTTTATATATTTGGGTGTTCCCATATTGGGTGCATAAATATTTACAACCATTTTATCTACTTGTTAGTTTGTCTCCTTATAATTATATAGTACTCTTCTTGTCTCTTTTTATAGTCTGTTTTAACATCTAGTTTGTCCAATATAAGTATTGCTACACTGGCTTTCTTTTGACATCCTTTTGCATGATAAATGTTTCCCCATGCCCTCACTTTTGATCTGCAGGTGTCTTTAGGTCTAAATTGTAGACAGCTTATAGATGGGTCTTTTTAAAAAAAATCCATTCTATGAAGGGGGGGAAATCGGAGGGGGAGAAGAACCATGAGAGACGATGGACTCTGAAAAACAAACTAAGGGTTCTAGAGGGGAGGGGGGTGGGAGGATGGGTTAGCCTGGTGATGGGTATTGAGGAGGGCACGTTCTGCATGGAGCACTGGGTGTTATGCACAAACAATGAATCATGGAACACTATATCTAAAACTAATGATGTAATGTATGGGGATTAACATAACAATAAAAAATTAAAAAAAAATCCATTCTGACACCTGCCATCCTTTGATTGGAGCATTTAGCCCATTTACATTCAAATAATTATTGATAGATATGTATTTATTGCCATTTTATTACTTATTTTGCCATTGTTTCTGGAGATTTTCTCTGATCCTTTCTTGTCTTTCTCTCATGTTTTGTTTTGATTTTCTTTAGTGATATGTTTGGATTTCTTTCTCTGTATTCTTTGCATGTTTATTAGGGTTTTTGATATTTGGTTACCATTATATTTGTATATAACCTCTTTTGGAAATAGCAGTCTACATTAAGTTGATGATTGTTCAAGTTTGAACCCAATCTTCTTTTTTTTAAAAGTATGCTCCATGCCCAACGTGGGAATAGAACTCATGACCCCAAGAGGAAGAGTTGCATGATCTACCGACTAAACCAGCGAGGCACCTGTGAATACATTCTTTTCTCCTCTCCTCCCCATGTTTTAGGTATATGTTACTATATTTTTTATCCTTGTATTTGGTATGAGTTCCTCGACCGATTTTTACTGCTTTTGTGTTTCTTTCCTTTATATTGTCACTTTTGGTCTCTCCTTTCCACGCAAAAAGTCCCTTTTAATATTTCTTACAGGGCTGGTTTAATTGTCATGAGGTCCTTTAGTTTTTATTTATCTGGGAAACTCTCATTCTATTCTGAATGATAGCCTTGTTGGATAGAGTATTCTTGGTGTAGATTTTTTCCATTCAGCACTTTGAATATATCGTGCCAATCCTTTCTGGCTTGCTATGTTTCTGTTGAGAAATCTGTAGCTAGCCTTATGGATTTTCCCTTGAAAGTAAATGACTTCTTTTGTCTTGTTTCTATTAAGATTTTTTCTTTATCACTATATTTTGCAAATGTAATTACAATGTGTCTTGGTGTTGGCCTGCTTTTGTTGATTTTGATGGGAGTTCTCTGTGCCTCCTGGATCTGGATGTCTGTTTCCTTCCCCAGATTAGGGAAGTTTTCTGCTATTAGTTTTTCAAATAAATGTTCTTCCCCCTTTTCTCTTTCTTCTCCTGGGACTCCTATAATATGAATGTTATTACATTTGATGGAGTTACTGAGTTCCCTAAGTCTATTTTCGTGTTGCATAATTCTTCTTTCTCTCTTTTGTTCAGCTTCATTATTTTTCATTATTTTGTCTTCTAGATCATTAATTCATTTTTCTGCTTCTTCCAGCCTGATGTACATTGCACCAAGCCTGTCATCAATCTTGTTTATTGCAGTCTTCATCTCTGATTCTTTTTTAATCTTTTATCTTTGTGGTAAGTGTCTCACTGATGTCTTTTATTCTTTTCTTAAGCCCAGTGAGTATCCTTAGGATTGTTGTTTTAAATTCTCCATTAGGCATGTTACTTATATCTGTTTTGCTGAGATCTCTGACTGTGGCCTTGGGATAAATTCTTCTGTCTTGGCATTTTACCTAAGTCTCTGTCTTCTTCTCTGTGTTAGAAAAGCCAGTTATGTCTCCTGCTCCTGAAAGTAATGGCTTTATGAAGAAGAGGTCATGCAGTGCCCTGGGCCTTGTGCTTCAAATGGTGTCTCCTGTGTGTGCTGCCTGCAGTCTGCTGTGGCATTCTGGCTGCTCTGTCCTTCAGACCAGTCACCTGCAGAGGCTCTCCTTGCATGCTGTTGACAGTGTTTGGTCCCTGGCCTGAATGTGGCAAGTTTTAACTAGGTGTGCTCTGGTCTGCTTGTGAAATGAGACCTGTCACTACCTCCACTGGAACTGAAGCCCTAATAAACCACTTAGTGTGGGCAGGGTTTTGTGCTGGTCTTCTGGATGTGGGGCCGTTGCCCTGGGACTGAGGCAAGCTTGACTGAGAAGGGCAGTTCCACTGGAGTGCAGGGGCTTGGTGTAAGCAAGTTAGGTAGCCAGTGTAGGTGATGTGCTGTTTCCTGCAGGTGGCTCTATGTTTATGTTGAGGGCTGGGGGGGGGGGGAATGGTGCTGGCCAGCTGCTTTGTTCCCAGAGAGGTGTCTCTGTGAATGCTTCTCTCAGGGACTTCCCCTAAGAAGTATAAATAATCTCCCCACTGTGTGCCCCAGGCACTCTTCAGTTCACAGTTTCCACACTGTCTGTCCCCAGGTTGTTTTCCTGCCTTCTCTCCAGGAGCAGTACAGTGGCTGTATCCCAGCCAAGCCCACTGACTTTTAAAACTTAGGAATCTCTTCAATAAATGGTGTTGGGAAAAGTGGACAGCAACATGCAAAAGAAAGAAACTGGACCACTTTATTACACCATAACAAAGATAAATGCAAAATGGATTAAAGACCTAAATGTAAGACCTGAAGCCATAAAAGTCCCAGAAGAGAACAAAGCAGTAGCTTTGATGTCAGCTGTAGCACCTTTCTAGATATGTCTCCTGAAGCAAGGGAAACAAAAGCAAAAATAAACTATTGTGACTTCATCAAAATAAAAGTTCCTGGGCACCTGGGTGGCTCAGTCATTAAATGTCTGCCTTCGGCTCAGCTCATGATGCCAGGGTCCTGGGATCGAGCCCCACATCGGGCTCTCTGCTCTGTGGGAAGCCTGCTTCTCCCTCTCCCACTCCCCCTGCTTGTGTTCCCTCTCTCGCTGTCTCTCTCTCTGTCAAATAAATAAATAAAATCTTAAAAAAAAAAAGTTCCTGCACTTTTGTGAAGGAAACAATCAACAAAACTAAAAGGCAACCTGTGGAATGGGAGAAGATATTTGCTAGTGATATATCTTATAAAGGGTTAGTATCCAGAGTAAATAGAGAACTTATAAAATGCAACACCCAAACCCAAATAATCCAGTTAACAAATGGGCAGAAGACATGAATAGATACTTTTTCAAAGACATCCAGATGACCAACAGACATATGAAAAGATACTCAACATCACTTGTCATCACAGAAATGCAAATTGAAACTACAATGGGAGATCACCTCACCCCCGTCAGAATGACTAAAATTAACAACACAGGAAACATCAGGTGTTGTTGAGGATATTTTGAAAGGGGAACCCTCTTACGCTGTTGGTGGGAATGCAAACTAGTACAGCCACTCTGAAAAACAGTATGTAGGTTCTAAAAAAGTTAAAAATAAAACTACCTTATTATCCAGCAATTGCACTACTAGGTAGTTACCTAAAGAATACAAAAATACTAATTCGAAGGGATACATGCACCCTGATGTTTATAGCAGCATTATCTACAATAGCCAAATTGTGGAAACGGCCCAGGTGTCCATCAATCAATGGATGGATAAAGAAGATGTATTATATATTTACAATGGGATATTAGTCAGCCATAAAAAGAATGGGATCTTGCAATGACATGGACGGAGCTAGAGAGTAAAAAGGTAAGCAAAATAAGTCACTCAGAGAAAGACAAATACCATACGATTTCATTCATATGTGGAATTTAAGAAATAAAACAAACCAGCAAAGGGAAAAAGGAGAGAGAGGCAAGCCAAGAAATGGACTCTTAACTATAGAGAACCAACTGATGGTTACCAGAGGGGAGGTGAGTGGGGGGATGGTTTAAATAGGTGATGGGGATTAAGGAGTGTACTTGTATGAGCACCTGGTGTTGTATGGAAGTGTTGAGTCATTATATTGTACACCTGAAGCTAATATTACAGTGTATATTAACTAACTGGAATTAAAATAAAAATGAAAAAAAAATTACACACATTTAACGTATACATCTTAATGAGTTTGGACATATGCATTGACAGATATTTTGAAGCCAGTCATATTTCTGGCCAGTGGTCATAATATATTATCATTTTTAATATATTGCTTGATTAGGTTTGATAACTTTTATTCAAGACTTTAACATCTACATTTACGAAGGCTATTGTTGCATAGTTTTTTGAAATGTATTTGTTTGGTTTTGGTACCAGGGTAATGTGGTTCTCTAATGAGTTGGGAAGTATTTCTTTCTTTTCTAATTTTGTGGAAGAATTAATGGAAAATTGGTATGATTTATTCCTTAAGTGTCTTGTAGAAAATACCAGTGGAGACACCCAACCAGGTGTTTTCTTTGTGGGAAAGATTTTAATCATATTTTCTATTTCTCTAATAGTTGTTGGGCTCTTGAGAATATGCATTTTTTTCTTTTTATTTACTAAGTTTTTAATTTTAATTCCAGTGTAATTAACATATAGTGTTATTAGTTTCAGGTGTATGATATACTGATTGAACAATTCCATATATTAGTGTTCATCTTGATAACTGTACTATTTAATCCCCATCACGTATTTTACCCATCCGACCATCCACTTCCCGTGATAACCATCTGTTTGTTCTCCATAGTTGAGTCTATTTCTTGGTTTCTCTGTCTCTCTCTTTTTCCTTTGTTCATTTGCTTTGTTTTTTATATCCTACATATGAGTGGAATCATATGGTATTTGTCTTTCTGTGACTGACTTATTTCACTTAGCATTGTACTCTTTTGAGAAATCTGAAATTCTCATGTTTGTTCTTTTATGTTTTAATTTGTTTTCTTCTCTGGATGATTTTGTCATAGTCTCTTTATTTTTGGTTTTTAGCAGTTTGACTATGATGCATCTAAGGGTGTGTTGTGTGTGTATTTATCCTGATAGTCTGCAATGGGTTCTCTGGGTTTTCTTAGATCTGTTGTTTGTTTTCTTTCATTATGATTGGAAAATTATCTGACATCACCTCAGATATTTCTTTCTCCCCAATTTGCTCTTTTCTTCTGGGATTTCTATTGCACATATTTTTGAATGTTTGATATTGTCCCATTACTTTGAAATGGTCTACTTTTTTCCCCACACTTTTTTAAAATTTGCACTTAATTTGGATAATTTCTGTTGACTTTTCTTCACTTGCACTGATTCTTTCCTAAACTGTGTCCGGTAGGCTTATGAGCCCATTACAGAATTCTTTATTTTTGTTAATGTGTATTCTAGTTCTAGCATTTCATTATGCTAAAAACAGAAATAAAAACAAAAATAAACTTTCTCTTTCTGTTAAAGTTTCCCAACTGTTCATGCATGCTGTTCGCCTTGTTCATTAAATCTTTTAACAGAATAATCATAATTATTTTATAGTCCTTGCCTGATCTGTGTCATTTCTGAGTTAGTTTCAAAATTTTGTTTTGATAATGGGTTGTTTGTTCTTGGTTTTTTGGTGTGTATTGTAATTTTTGATTGCATGGTGGACATCACATGTAGATAAATAGTAGAGACTGAGATAAATAGTACTTATACTCAGAAATGGGCATGTATTTTCTTCTATAAGGTTAATGGTAGGTTTATTCAACCTAGTCAGGAGTTGAGCTGAATTTAATTTTTGTTGTTGCTATCAATAATTTCAGTGCACTATAATCTTCAAAATCCTTCAATTGTGGCCTGGTATTATCTTGTGTATAGTGTGGTGGCTCAGTTGCTAAATTCACTGATGTTGATTTGGAAAAATGTCCCAGAGGAGGGGAATGCAGTGGCAGATGTGATGATACAAGCATTTGAAAAATATAGGAGAATAAATGCCTACAAAGATGGTAGAGTTGATTGGTTGTTGCCAAGTTGTTTTGATGTCTTGATGAGGGATAATGAGAGTTAAGGGATGTTAATGGCTATTTATGAGAGCCAGAGGGTCTACCTATGTTGTAGGTTACAAAGAGATCTTTATCTCCTGTAGCTGAAGTACAGAACATAGTTGAGTGGTATGTTGATCCACTTGTTAGAATTATAGAACTCCAGAGACATTTGAATGCTCATCCAAGGCAGATAAGTTATGAAGCTCAAGACCCTGATGGGGAAAACATAGATACTGTAAACACAGAAAAGGCACATTTGGATGAATCCTTCTGAGGATTTTGACTTTGTAGCTTGTTATGAATACTTTGGTTTTGCAGAGTTGGCCCACCCTTCCCTACCAAGAGCTAGCTGGAAGATGCTTCTGAGGCCCCTCTCTTCTATAAGGCACCAGATGCTTCCCTCAGTAGCTGTCCCCAATTTTTCTCCTGGATGCCAGGCTGATAACTAGGGTTAAATCTAGTATTATCCAGCTGAGGACATGCTGGGCTTGATAAAAGAGGGAAGAATGTATGCACTAGAAAAATTGAAAGAATTGGCTAGCTTGTACTGGCAGAAGTCGGAAAAGTGTTCCTGAGATTGGATTTTGATCAGGGTCCCAGAATGTAATACTGGCTGAGAAAGAATTTATTGACATACTCAGGATGGGGGGCTTAACATCCTAGCAAGGACCTCATTTTACTGCTGGGGTGGCTCTTGGAGCCTGAAAAAATGATGTCCAACACTGAGTGATGTGGAAATACCTGACTTTCCTGGAAAGATGTTAATGGAAGGGATAAAAAGGCTGAGGGAGGTGGGCATGGTAGAATGATGTAAGAGCATTAGATTCACTAGAAGATTTGTTCTACAGGAGGGGCAGTGGGACACATTCACTAGGGAGATAAGGAATGTGCTGCTGAGAGGGATATCAGGATCACTAAAAAATTCAGTAATGACACTCATTCACCACGGATGTTGGTGGGATAGATGGTCACAGAGCTGGTCTTGTTAATTTTCATGGGGATGATGGAACCTGAAGGAGTAGAGGCCAACTGGCTCCACTTGACTGCCAGAAGCATTTGCCACAAGGATTGGCAAAGTCAGAGGGGGTGACCAAGGGACTCGAACTGCAGAAAGTTGTGGAGATAGTTAATAGACTATAGCATCCTAAGGCCTCCCTAAGTAGCATCTGTAACTCTTCTAACCCTCCCAATTTCATCTACAAATGTATTCTCTAAAAGTCAGGCACACTTTGCTACACTCCAGCTTCTAGAGATTTTGACCATTGTTATCATGGCCTAAGATATCTCTTCATCTGATTTTTCCTTTAAATGGAGTCCAAAGATTCCTTGGTAACAGTTTTCATTCTGATTTCAGGTCTCAAATGAGAGTCAGAAATGTCCTTATGAACAATCATGAGATTCCATGCTGTCTTTAGAGCAGGAAATATTTTCTGTAGGAGATGCTAGAAAGAGACAATCTTTAAGAGCTATCAGAGGGAGAAGCTTGAGAAAGCAAATTGGTGAAAATCTAAGAACAATTATCTGAAATAGAATTTGTTTTTATGTATGACCTCATGAATTGTATTTTCTGGGAAGTACCTAGGAATTTCTGACAAAATGTGCCTACAACTTTTTGATAGTTATTGGTAAGACTAAGAGCTTCTTGTGGGAAAATAGACTTAATCATTCAGCTGATCACCAGCTTTATGATAAGTGAAATAATTTTTAATCAGATAGTTCTTTTTTGTATGTACTCTAAGAATATTTTCCCCTAGTTTTCCCCTTTATTAAAAGATATGTACCAGAAAAAAGATCTTTGAATATCTTTTTCTTGCTTGCAAATTTGAAACAAAATTTTGACACATACTCACAATCCATTGATATAAGCAATTACTTTAAAAGAGATATCAGAAGCTCAAGTTATCAGTTGGAGTAACTTCATGAATTTCATTCAGAATTTCCATTGATTTTGAGGCCATTAAAATGAATAAAGATGCACTATTTTTCTGGTGACATCCTTGAAAGCTTGTTTTACTTGTTTATTCCTTAGAGTGTAAATGAATGGGTTCAGTAAAGGGGCAACTGAAGTATTGAGCACAGCTACCCCCTTATTGAAGGCAACTCCTTCTTTTGCTGAAGGTTTTATGTACATGAAGATGCAGCTGCCATAAGAGAGGGAGATGACAATCATATGGGAAGAACACGTGGAAAAGGCCTTCTTCCTTTGCTGAGCAGAGGGGATCTTGAGGATGGTCCAGAGGATGTTTATGTAGGAGAGAATCACCAGCACCAGGGTGACCACCAAGGTCACAACTGCTAAGATAAAGTCAAGCAGCTCCAGGAGTCTTGTGTCTGAGCAGGATATTTCTAGGAGGGGTCCGTAGTCACAATAATAATGATTCAGCATGTTGGAGGCACAGAAATCCAGCTGACTGGGCAGGATGATTGGGGATATGATGATTAGAAATCCAGCCAACCAAGAGCAGAGAACCAGCTGGATGCAGACTCTGCTGCTCATGATGGTGAGGTAATGCAGGGGTTTGCATATGGCCACATAGCGGTCATAGGACATGGCAGCCAGAAGGTAAAACTCTGTGGCTCCGAAGAAGATGGCAAAGAAATACTGAGTGAAGCAGCCAGCAAAGCTGATGGTCTTGTTGCCAGTTGTGATGCTGAACAGCAGCCTGGGAATGAAGATGTTTGTGAAGGACGTTTCTAAGAAGGAGAAATTCCGGAGGAAGAAATACATGGGAGTCTGAATGTGGGAGTCCAGCAAGGTGAAGATGAGGATAGTCAGATTTCCGATGATGCTGAGTAAATAGGCAAGGGACAGAAAGGTGAAGACCACTGCCTGGAGTTCAGGGACATCTGTCAGACCCAGCAGGATAAATTCAGTCAACATGATTTTATTTTTCATTGTTGAAAAATTTTGAGTCTGAAGGTAAAAAAGCTATAGTAATAAAAGGTGAGAAAGGAAGAGGTGCTCTGAAATGGACAGGTGAAATGTGAAGAGAACCCGAAGTGATGGACAGTGAACTTTTCTTCTGATGACCTGACCCAGGCCAGTGGCCTGTATGAATGGTGTTGGATCCTTTCCAGTTCCATCTGCCCTTTATAGAAAATTTCTTGTCGTTATTTCCCCACATGGTACTATCCCCATTGCCAACATGAAGCAAGTCTCTTCCTTGCAGGTGATGTTCAAAAAGTTTGTGGAATGAGTGAATAAAGGAGTGCCTCCAGCAGCTGCCTCCTTCCAGAATAGTTACTAATTTTATCCCCCTGTATTCACTTTCTTTACTTCCCATTGATCCTATTCATTGCCTTACCTTTGACTGCCTAACGCTTCTTAGATTTGCTGTTTTTCTTAGTCTTCCTGCTGTTTCTATTTTTATTTGTCATATAATTATAGCAGCCTCTCATTTTCTTTCTGGTCCAATTCCCTTAAGTCCCCTAATGCCAAAAAGTACCAGTTCTTCACTTATTCTCAATGGACCCTTCAGGCCCATGTCTGTCCATTTGAATGCAAAGATCTGTGTATTAGGATTGTCATTCTGTCCTTTGAACTATTCCACATACCTGTCTAGGGTTCAGTAAATAATATATTAGAATAAAAACTGACATTTATTTACTCAAACTAATTCAAAATATTTAGATCTAGAGTTTTGCTTTCCCATAAGGATAGGAAGATTCTGTTATATTCCAAGGACATTTTAGGAGCTTTTCTTCCCTTACCTACTTCATACCCGGGACCCCTTCCCCAGCAGCAGCAGAGACCCCAGAGCACAAGAGAGTAGGGAAGAGGGGTTCTGGGTCCACCACTGCCCTACATGTGACTATGCCCAAGTTAAGCCCCAGCATGCGAGGGGAAAGCTGCTAACTCCCAGCTACAGCCATGGGCCCCTGCCCCCCTGCTTTCCTGCTCAGCAGCGCCCCTCCCATCAGAGATTATGGGTACTTGCACTGGGGAGGTGGCTGCTGGCCACCTGAGAGCTGAGGGGTCCAAGAAATGTTCCATTGGTGGGGGAGGGGGCGCCAGGCGAGGTGGAGCATTCCTTGTACTTCTGGCAGCACTGGTTAGCCACTGAAGGGGGTGGAGGGCAGAGTGGGGAGGTCCTGGGGCAGCCCCTGTCTTATTCCTGATTGCCCCCTTCTCCTCCATGGCCTGTTTCTTCTTCTTCTTCTTCCTTCTTCCTCCTTCCTTCTTCCTTCTTTCTTCTTTCTTCCTTTTCTCCAACATACTTTTTTTTTTTTTTGGTTTTATTTAAATTCAAGTTAGTTAATATATAGTGTATTATTAATTTCAGGGTAGAATTTAGTAGTTCATCATTTGCCTGTAACATCTAGTGCCCATCACCCAATTACCCCATCCCCCACCCCCCTCCAGCAACCTTCAGTTTGTTCTGTATAGTTAAGAGTCTCTTATGGTTTGTTTTCCTCTCTGTTTTTATCCTATTTTATTTTTCCGTCCTTTCCCATATTTATATTTTATCTCAAAATATTTAAAGCAGAAGTTCTTAACTAGGGATCCAATAATTCCTAGATTGGATTTACCATGTATATGAATCCACTAAATCATGTGATAAACATTTTGTGTATGTGGGTATAGAAATTTTATGGGGAAAGTATATGAAACTATGCTCCAGGGTTTTCTAGGAGACTCCATATTTAAGCACTTCAAGAGCATTTCAAGTCTCTACTGATTTGTGAACTCGTGTGGTTAAAGAGTCACATTATGTGGGAATGCCCTTATTGATTTATTCAAGAATTTTTCTTTGTATTGCTCTTATAAACATTTATAAGGCAGTAGCTTTCAAGCATTTTTGACCACAATGTGTTCTATATTTTATATTATTTTTCAGCATACATATATATCTAACCTAAATAAAAGTTTTATAGAACACTTCTTAATACCTGTGCTACAATGTGATATTTTTTATTTTATTCTATTTAAAACATTTTTATTTCAATTGCTGGTTGCAACCCATTGAATCCATAACCCACTAATGGCTTGCACTCCACAGTTGGAATCAGGTATCAAGAAAAGTTACACAATGCTCTGGATCCCCTGGCCTGCCTGTTACCAACCTGGAATCTTCAGAGAGTGGCTGAGTGTTCACATCTGCATCAGCTTCAGGCTTCACAACCACTGGGAAGTAAAATCGATGAAGTTATAAACAGGGAACTTACTTTGTCACTTGATTATCTTATTGGTTATAGTGGGATTTCAGTCCTAAATATTCTTAGAGGTGAATAAAGATTGTAAGGCCACATAATTAAAAAATAATATAATTTTTTTTTTTGCATTTTCTACATTATCTACCACCAAGTCCTATCCTGCATTTCACAGAAATAACAAAACTTCTGGGGCTTTCCTTGGTAAGAAATAGTCTTCTGCTGTCCCTTATCAGTTTAGTGGGATTTGCTCATTTCTATCTCCCACTAATTCTGATTGGAGCTGAATCAGAGCTTTTGGATATTCTGTCTTCTTAAAGTGAACCAATATGTAGGAGACCAGAAGAAGGATGTGAGGAGCAGAGTGGTTCTGGATTTTTCTGTTCTAGGTGAAATGAGGTTGATGACCTCAGAAGGCAGATTATAAACTCCCCCTCCCACCCCAGATTTATACTTTACTTAGAGTGACACACATTATATTTGCTCTCTTGAAAAGCGTGCACTGGGGAAGCAACTGAATGAAGAGGACAAGTTGCTCTGGGGATCCTTGTTTGGGACAGGTTAACGAATGTCCTTTGTTGACAACTTTGGGACCAAATTCTAAACATACGCTAAAGGGATGAGGGTCCAGGGAGACTAGCTTAGAGGTGGGGTTGGGAGGAGAAAGAGAGCATCAGCTGCCGAGAAGAGGAAGACTATGGAGTCCTGGCATTTGTCTTCCCCATGGATGGGCATAGCTGCCCTTGACCATGGATAAACAGCTTAGCTGGAACTATTTGCATGGCATGAAGGTCCTGAAAAGTCAGTTTCTAAACATTACTAGCCTGGTTGTAATTAGCCCATTTACAGACTATTGGCTAAAGATAGTAAGCAATAATTTTCTTTCTTTCTTTCTTTTTTTTTTGCAGTGTGCATGCAGAAATAAAATACAGAATGGATGAAAGTGGAATGTTGAGGTTGAGGTGGGGGTGGGAGCCTTGTATTGCCTGTAAGTTACCTCTGAGAAAACACTTGCAGGGCGCCTGGGTGGCTCAGTTAGTTAAGCATCTGCCTTTGACTCAGGTCATGATCCCAGGGTCCTGGGATTGAGTCCCGCATCGGGCTCCCTGCTTAGTGGGGAGTCTGCTTCTCCCTCTCTCTCTGTCTGCTGCTCCTCCTGCTTGTGCTTTCTCTCTTTCTGTCAAATAAATAAATAAATCTTAAAAAAAAGAAAACATCTTAAAAAAAAACGCTTGCAAATTTTCAGTTTAAGGTAGTGAAGAACTTGTTAGATATGCATATATTACCTGGAAGGGCTAACCTTTTGCCAACCAAAGATGCCTTCACAGCAGTTAATTTATCAGGTTTATCATTTGTTTATCAATAGAGTGCAAGCATCAGAAAAACCAATGTTAGCCTTGGGAACAAAATGCCAGAATTAGAGACAAAGATACCCATTACACAAATGTCTTATAGTTTCCCTATAAATGGTTTCATATAATTCTCACAACAGTGGTGAGGGCCAGAGAGGGAATATGGTCTAACCAAATATAACATAATAATCAACTCCATCTTGAATGACACAAGAAATTCATGTCTCTGAATCTCACTGTCCTATTCTGTAAAATGGAGATCATAATGCCCATTAAATAGACTTGTAATTGTTAAGGACCAATACCTGGTGCATAGTGTATGCCCCTCAAATATTTCCCATTTTCTCTTCTCCAGTGATGGAATTCTTATAAAAGTATATCTGGCTATAGTTGTTTCTTTCAAATGTGTTTATAGAAAAAAAAAGCAAAAAAAATATTTCTGCAGCTTTTGGGTACATTTTTCTACATATATCTATTATCTAGCTTGTTAATTGTATTGATTAAATCTTCATTTTACTTACGTATTTCTTTTTCTGCTTGTTCTGTTAATTACTGAGATACAGATATTAAGAACTTTTTACTCTGTTGTTGCATCTGGCTATTTCACCTTGTGGATATATGTACCTTGTATATATATATATATATAAATATTTGGTCTTTGTCCATATTGCTAGCACAGAGCTCCTATAACTCTTGGAATTTCCTGATTGATAAGAATGTCTTTTACTGGGGCTCCTGTGTGGCTCAGTTGGTTAAGCGTCTGCCTTTGGCTCAGGTCGTGATCTCGGGTGTCCTGGGATGGAGCCCCGTGTTGGGCTTCCTGCTCAGCGGGGAGTCTGCTTCTCCCTCTGCCTCTGCTCTTCCCCCCCGCCCCCCGCTCATGCTCTCTGTCTTTCTCTCTCTCTCAAATAAATAAATAAATAAATAAAATATTAAAAAAAGGGAATGTGTTTTACCTTGAGTTTATCCTAATGCGGTGACTTGGGGGGGCACCCTAGAGAGTCTCAGAACGTGGCTGGTTATCAGAAAGACTACATGCCTAGAGGTTTGGAACCTTTAGCTCCATCCACTGTTCACTGGGGAGGACAGCATGGGAGGAGGATGGAGATTAATCGCTATTAAAAAGTCGAACAGGGAGATTTGGGAAGCTTCTGAGTTGGTGAACACATCGAGGTGCTGGGAGGATGGTGTCTCAGGAGAGGGCACGGAAACTCCATGCCTTCCCATTCCCCATACCTTGCCCCATGAATCTCTTCCATTGGTTGTTCTTGAGTGGTATCCTTTATAATCAACTGGTAATAGTATGTACATCACTTGCATATTACTATGGACAATATTTGGAAGGACAAACACTAAAATAATGTTTATTTCTGGATGTTGCAGTTTCTATTATTTTTTTCACTTTTCATGTCTGTCTTTGAATTTTTCTATATTAAATATTTATTACATATGTAATTTTAGATAAGAGGGCTATCTTTTTAATCACTGCATTGTATACATCGTGTGTAAACAAATAATTAAGAACAGATTTCTAATTTGTCAGTGGAATCTTATTTTTTATGCTTGGACTGTGTTGCTATTATTGCATTTTTTTCTCTCTAAGGACATTATCCCCATTGTGCTTGGCTTAGGATTTTCTTTGGCAAAGTAATTTACACTTTAAGTTCGTTAGAGACTTTTGAATCAGGGCCTCCAAGGACTTTTTAAAGTAGTTTTCAGCATGCATGTTGTGGATGGAGGAAATAAACAGGGTTGTAAGTGTAAAAACTTGTTTGTCCAGAGAAAATCAGAGCATCCACTTTTGCAGAACTAGAGAGGCTTCTTAACTTGTCCTTGCTCTTTAAAATTTATTATTTTCCTTTCAGTCTCCCAGCATAGAAATATTTCCTAATTTTAAATTAGAATGATATTTTTTATAAATTCAGAAACCATATGTGTCATATATGGTGAATATAGGGTCTTGGGGGCAAAGGGCTAGGAATATACTTAGTTAATCTGATTAGTATGTTTTTATTCAACTATGAGTCTCACTAAGGTCATTTGAGATATAGCTTCCGGGTGGAACAATGAAGAATGTCAAAGGTAAGTACTGGGATGTTTTGCAGCTAACCTTCACCAGATCAAAAATGTGGGCAGGACCATTTTATGCATCATTAAGTTGGTGCAGCCCCATGTACAATGATTTGATTGACACACAGAAACAACTTTCTTTTTATTTTTATATTTTAAAAAGATTTATTTATTTATTTATTAGGGAAAGAGAGAGAGAGAGAGAAAGAATGAACGGGAAGGGCAGAGAGAATCCCAAGCAGACTCCGCGCCAAGCGCAGAGTCCAACATGGGACTTGATCTCATGACCCTGAGCTTAGGACCTGAGTCGAAACCAAGAGTGGGAGGCTTAACTGACTGTGTCATCCAGGCACCCCTATTTTTTTATTTTTAGATAGGAGAGAGAGAGAGAGTGCACGAGTGGGGGGAGGCAGAGGGAAAGGGAGAGAGAATCTTAAGCAGGCTCCATGCTCAGCATGGAGCCCACGGTGGGGATT